>NC_092145.1:808265-1108265 GCF_043159975.1 Macaca nemestrina
AAGAGGCTTGTTATCACCTCTTCCCATTTGACTCACATTTGTTAATTCTGCCTCATCAGCGGCATGAAAATGTTAGTGTGAGGCAGAGAAATCACACATGTCCTGATGGGAGACGCTGAGAAAGGCCTAGCACCACATGCCAAAAGTGTGTAACCTATCCTAGTCATAAGCAAACAGCAGACATGGAGCAATAGTCCATCTCCTAAAATGTCTATGTCATGAAAGAGGAAAACAAGTCTAAGGAGCTGGTCCAGAGGAAAGGAGACTAAAGTGACGTGAAGGCTAAATGTCATGCATGATCTGAGATTGGATCCTGGATCGGAGAGAAAAAAACTGCCATAAAGGACAATATTGAGTTAACTGGCAAAATGTGAATAAGCTCTGTGTAGTCTGCACAATAAGATTGTATTTATTAAATGTGCTTATTTTGACAATTGCACTGTGGTTATGGAAATAAATAACCTTAATCTTGAGAAATACACAATCAAGTATTTAAAGGTAAAGGAACATCATGTCTGCAACTCACTCTCAAATAGCATGTGTGCACATGTGCACGTGTGTATGCTGGAGAGGGAGGGAGAATATAATCAAGCAAATGCGACCAAAGGTTAACAACTGTTGCATCTAGTTCTTCATACTATTCTTGAAATTTTTCTGTAAGACTAAAATTCTTTTAATATGAAATTTTAAAGTCTTTGTATGTGTGCTTGTCCTACCTTACCCTTGCTTTTGTTCATTCTCCCCTCCGCTGCCAACCTCAACCCAAGGCCAACTCACTTTATGTTCTTTTGAAGGAATGAATACATTCTGAAAGTGGATTATCAAGTTCTTCTATTTCAACTAGTTTCCCTTCCTTACATGTAAAACTTTATCCTGTGTACATGAGTGTTGCTATGGTAAGGCACATAATTCAGTCTCATTAGTTTCCTTAGCTACTGTGCCTTTTGTTATAGAATGAATAACCTATCTTCTCTCACTTACCCTTTAGCTTATGATGGCAGGTCTTTATTTTCCCCATATGGCTTAACCTAGCTTGTTAGTTTCTCTTCAAGTCTTTAGGTTTGCAGCTTGTCTTTAATAAAAGACAATCTTATTCTTCTTTTTTCCTAATCCCAAGGCTTTATTTTTATAGGTGCTTCCCCTGTTAATACTTACAAGCACTAATGTTCTATATGGACGACATCTCATTTCTTCTTTATCATGTTACTCATTGTTTTCCCCTCAACAAAATCATTAAGGTCTAGGACAGCAGGAGCCATGACCTTATTATTCCATACAAGTATCCAGTAAATTTCCTGAAGAATCGTTTTATGGAATGATCCCTTTAAATTATGTTCAAAGCAGTGTTACCTAGCCCACTGGAACTTAACCTAATTGCACTAATTACCTTATCATAAAAAGCACTGAAATGGTCACATCACTCTCCCTCGCCAACTAAAATTATACCTTTCTTTTAACAGAAAAAAAAGATTTCACTCTTTCTCAGTTGCCATTCTTTACCACAGCTTGGAATTCTTTTCCTGTTAAAGGTAGTTAAAGTTTTTATTCATTGCTCACTTTTTCTGAGGTTTGCAATACAGTGGCTCTGTTAGACTCAATTCTTTTTATTCCCATTTGTTTACTTTCTTAAATATTAGTTTTAATTGACAAATCATAATTGCATACATTTATAAGGTACTACTTCTTAAAAGGCTGTTTGGAGATGAGTGTGAATGCCAGCTCAGTTGGGCAATTATTTTTCTTTAGTTGTACCCATAGTTTCATTACTGTACTTTTTTTTTTTGAGACAGAATCTCGCTCTGTCGCCCAGGCTGGAGTGCAGTTGTACAATCTCAGCTCACTGCAACCTCCATCTCCCAGGTTCAAGTGAATTCTCCTGCCTTAGCCTCCCCAGTAACTTAGATTACAAGCACCTGCCACCATGCCTGGCTAATTTTTACATTTTTAATAGAAATAGGGTTTCACCTTGTTGGCCAGGCTGGTCTCCAACTTCTGACCTCAAGTGATCTTCCTACCTCATCCTGCCAAAGTGCTGGGATTACAGGCATGAACCACTATGCCCAGCCTGTAAATATTTTTGAGATCTCAGGTGAGAGACCTGATGTGTCCTCATTGTTAATCCTTTGAATATTGTCTGCCCTTCAATATAGATATTTCATACACTCTCTCCATGTCCTTGAGAGTTTTACAAATAAATCTTTTGGCATCTTTCTTTTCTTGTTCATTTTATAGGTGAACAGCTACCATGGTAAGTGTTGGACAAGGTGTCGTATACATGATTTCATACACTGCTCCTAACAACTCTGAGACTATGTTCTTTTCTGACAGAGAGGAAACTAGAGAGGCACAGACAAGTTAAAATATTTTCTCAACTGGTAAGTGACTGAAACAAGATGCTAACACAGACCTAGTCCCCAACTAAATCAAAGCTGGTATTCCCAACCCTCATGCTGTGGTAACTCTCTAAATTTTCTATACACATAGCCTTTATTGCATATTCTAATACTTGTTCAGGTAGGATCTCTACACTCTGGACTCCAAATCTATTTTGTCTTAAATTATGGAGCACATGGCTCCTTAATCATTTCATAATTTAGAGTTGATTTTTTTCAGTTACGTTCTGCAATATCCTTTTTTTTTTTTCCTAACTGCTATAAAGATTGAAATGTTCCCACTACTGCTGCATTACAAACACCTACCTGGGTTCTTGTTTAATGGCTCAGATCTTCTCCCCTGAGAGAATTCAATTGTTCTCTGAACTCTGAAACTTTCTGGGTGCTCTGCTTCAGATACTTATAAGGTTTTTTTCCTTAAATTCGTAGGGAATTTCTTTTTACCACCAAATTTTATGTATTTATTTCTCACTGTAACTTATTACTATAGTGAAAATAATTGTTCAGTAATATATGTGTCAAACTTTTCTTCATTAGTGGTTGGTACTTCATTCTTTCTGGCTGATGGCACTACCATGGGAAAAATTTTAGGCCAATCTGATTTCAGTGTTGACAGTGACAGGAAAACAAATCAGACACTGAATTTTTTCAGTGACATTAAGGCTTTACAGGAACATATTAATAGCTATAAAAACAACTTTATTGGGACATCAGTGAGCCAATTAAAGAATCTGAATAACGTCTGTAATTAAATAATAGTATTATATGAATGTTAATTTCCCAGTTTTTATAAATGTACCATGGTTATGTAAGAGAATTTCTTTGTGTTTAGGAAATTCATAGTGCAGAGTAGGGGTAAAAGGTACCATGTCTGCAACTTAGTCTAATACTTCAGGAATATACATATATGTATATACATATATGTAAAAGAGAATGATACAGCAAATGTTGCAAAATGTTAAAATTTGGCAAATCTGGGAGAAGGTAGATCTGTCATCTCCCTTATTCTAAATCAGTATTTAACTGGGGGTGTTCAACAATATCCCCACCTAACACCTACTCCCAGAGGTTGTCACAGTAGGTCTGAGTTACGGTCTAGGAAAGATTAATTTGGGGCAGGTACATTTTATAAAAGCTTTCTCAGGTGATTCTGAGAAACATCCTCACCCACCCAAGACTGAGAATTAATACTGTATTTCTTAGGACCACTCGTGTTTCATTAAAGTCTGGGACTGTACCACTGATGATTTTTTGCCATTCGTATCACAGCATAAACGAATTTAGAACTTGCTATCAAGTCAAACCCATATGACTAGTACTAGCACAGTGGGAAGAGCAGGCTGGGCAGTCAGACCTGGGTTCTAACCTCAGCTCTGCCACTTAATTCATGTGAGTCTTTGTTTACCTTTCTGTACAATGGGGGTAAGATCTCTAACTCACAGGTTGCCACAAGGATTGGAGAAGAAAACATTTGTAAACCATTAGCACATAGTTAAGTGCTCGTGAATATTAGTTCACTCTCCCCAAGTTACTTTTCTCCTTTCTGGAGAGGAAGATACGGACAAAAAAAAAATCATGATTCTCAAAAAGGGGTAAAGGTAGAGAGAAAGCAATTTAGTTACATTACACCGATTAGAAGGGTAAAGATGTATATTGAGAGCTCCAATGGACTATACGTAAACAGCAACTGTAAAAATCAATTTTGCAAATTTTGCCCTTTAAGTCTGCAGAATGGGAGTATCCTGGACAGTAATGATATTCAGCAATCAGCAATTTTCAGTTAACAGTTTAATTTTTTTATATCAACTGACAGACTTATTAAAAACAATCAACATGACATAAATAATTACTTTTAATACATAACAAAATAAATCAAAATAGTGACGTCTGCTTAAGGACAGTCGAATTTTGGTTTAAAATAACCATACCCTATGTAATGGAGAAGGAAACATGATATTAATTTCTGAGAACAATAAACATTGCAACCCCATGATACTCACCAACATGTGAAGGCCAAACAGTTATATGAGGATGGGAATGATACCAGCCCACAACTCTCATGGGGCGGCCTGTCAGTTCAGCCAACCTGTGTGTCTGTCAAGGTACTTTCAAAATGTGGGAACAAAATTTTCTAATGCCAATAAGGGCTCAGAAAGCACCCTGAAGTTTAAAATAAGCTTATTGCAATTTAATGGCAACAAAAGAATGAAATAAGGTTAATGCTGAGTTTCCCATAACACCCATTTAAAGCCAAAATTTTTTAAACTAGAAACCATATGGTTTCCAATGCCGTATATAGTTACATCCTCAAGTTTCATTTAGCTGATGTTTGATCACTCGAATCATTACCAATGTGCTATCTGAAAAGCTTTTCTAAATCGTCAGAAGTTGTCACTTTCAAGACTGCTGCTGTTATCCTGTAAAATGCTGATTAGTTTTCCTGCAAATTATTTATATTAAAATAATCCTTTTTATACATATTTCTAAGATATATTTTCAAGTTTTCAAATGACAAGAGAAACTACTTAACTTCTCTTAGCCCATTTCTTCAGCTGCAGACTGAGGCAGGGGAATAATGTTTCAGAGCAGTGAAGAGTAAATGCAATAATCCACACACGGTGTTTAGCGTAGTGCCTGGCAAACACCTAGTAAGTGCTTAACAAATAGTAATTGCAGCTGAAGTTTGCAGGGCAGAGGACCACAGAGGAGAGCTGCAGAGACAGCCTGCATATCCGCACTTGAGGGTCCCACTTGAGCATTCAGCAGATCACTGAAGCGGAAGGATGTGAGGAAACTACCAGAACTTCTGACGGCATTCCTCAAGAAAACAAAAGCGGGATGGGGATCAGCTTCATATACACTCACGAGGCGCCAGTCAGGGCACTCAGTAACATACTGAAACAAATCACAGGAAACAAATGCCCCATTTGATCATTTTGGGGTTATATTTAACATGAAACATTGCATTCAGTTCCTAGCATTGCATTTTTTGAAAGGAAGTCACAAAGGAGAATCTCTCAAGAGGATAGAGACCAAGGTAGCAAATGGCCTAGAAATTAAATGATACTAGGAAAACTGGAAGGAGGGGCAGGGAGGAATGGAGAGAAGACTAGGGAGGAAGATGGAGGGGACTCCACACAGAGTTCATTGTCACAGTGATGGACCCTGACATCTTTTGGCACTTAGGAGCAGGAATGTCAGAAAATTTCTAATTCTTCCAATAAAACCCACTCAAAAGAAGAAAGAGAAATTCTAATAACCAAACAATTGGATCTAAGGGAAGAAAATTTGTGAAACCACCTAAAGTAGGATGATTGCAGCAAGCAAGCAGCAATGTGGCCCAGGAACCCCAGAGCACATAAAAGCTTCTATCGACCAGTAAGGATATCTCTGCCTCTGTTGAAGCTGCAGACAGCTGCTCTGGAGAAATTTCTACTCGGTCCTTCCTCTTATCAGAACGTCGTAAGATGATGACAGAATGAATGTGAACAATTCTGACGGCATCAACCTAAAGGAAAATCCACAGAAATGGTTACTTATGGCTCTCTCCAATAACACATCCCCCTTCAACTATAGGATTTCATTTTATTATAATATCAGATAAAATATTCCATTTTAGAAAACTGACACTTTTCTCATGAATGAAATGTTTCAAATAAAAGACACCCAACCTCAATATATACATTTCAGACACAAAAATTTAAAATATATATGCTAATATTTAGATCAAGGAAGGACTTTTGGAATGATCGACCAGTAATTATTTGACTTACAACTATGTACAAAACACTGTGTCACACAAAGGAATATAAATCAGGGTGCTGACAAAGGGTTCAATGTGCTAACGACATGGTTGAGTGGCAAGTTGTCATTCATGAAAGTCCACTAAGATAATGTAGTAAGTCAATGCCATAGGAGCTGATATGGCTGGGCTCTATGTCCCCACCCAAATTTCACCTCAAATTGTAAACCCCACGTATCACAGAAGACACCTGGTGAAAGGTGATTGGACTGTAGGGTTAGATTTCCCTCACACTGTTCTCATAATAGTGTGAGAGTGAGTTCTCAGGAGATCTGATGGTTTAAAAGTGTGGCACTTCCCCCCTTTACTCTCTCTCTCTCTCTCCTACCACCATGTAAGATGTGCCTTGCTTCTCCTTCACCTTCCGCCATGATTATAAGTTTCTTGAAGCGTCCCCAGCCATGTGGAACTGTGAATCAATTAAACCTCTTTTCTTTATAAATTCCCAGTCTCAGGGAGTTTTTGTTTGTTTGTTTGTTTTTTGACACAGTCTCACTCTGTTGCCCAGGCCGGAGTGCAGCAGTGCAATCTCAGCTCACTGGAACATCTGCCTCCTGGGTTCAAGCGATTCTCCCACCTCAGCCTCCCCAGCAGCTGGGATTACAGGCACATGCCACCACGCCTGGCTTTTTGTATTTTTTGGTAGCCAAATTGGCTAGGCTGGTCTCAAACACCTGACTTCAGGCCCGCCTCGACCTCAGGACCTTACAAGCATAACCCACCGCACCCGGCCTCAGAGAGTTCTTTATAGTGTGATAACAGACTAATACAGGAGCTCAGAGGAAAGAACTCACTTACATTAGAAAAGTAATCTTTTACATAAGCAGGATATGAATCTAAAAAAGAAAAAAATCTTCACAGAAAAGGCAGACAAGTGTATCTATTCCTTGATTACTGTGGGAAGTGGGGGGAACACATTTCTACAGGTGCCAAATGGAAGTAGTAAAGTGTGAATGAGGTGTCTGGGAGACAACTTGGCCAACTGATTTAGACACAGAGCTTGAGGTGAAATGGCAGATGGCAAGGCTAAGAAAGTTGGAGTGAGAATGTACAAGACCTGAAATGCCAAGCCATAATTTGCAGGATGAACTCAAAGGAAAAAAAATTATTTCAGATAAACTGTAGATGAAGTAACAATGAAGTACTGGGCTAAGCAGATGGCAGAGATGGAAGAAACAGATTTGAGACCCATTAAAAAGAATGAATCTACAACATTTGGTAGCTTATGGACCATGGGTGATGGTAGACAGGAAACGGTCAAAGATGATTCTAAAGTTTCAAGGTTGAAACTAGGTAGAAGATGTGAGGCAGATCTAAGTTTAGAAAGGGTCAGGAAGGAAAGAAGAGCTTGTTTTCAGATGAGATAATCTGGGATGAGAGATATACAATATGGCAATTTTTAGCAGGCAAGTGGGATTATAGCTTAGACTCAAACAGAATCAATGCAGAAATCAATAAAGCGTTTATGAGTGGACAAAAAAGGTGTGGAGTCAGGGAGCGGAGGTCTTGGCCTGAATCAAGGGGAGTGGCCACATTTAGTGTGGGGAAGAACAAGAAGGGCCAGGGAAGAAGACAAAGAAGGCAAAACCAGAACAATGAAATGGTAGAAGACAAAGAAGGCAAAGCCAGAACAATGAAATGGTACAAGAGTTTCAGGGGAAAGAGTGGGCTTAACATTATCAGATGTTGAAGGGACAAGGGTGAAATCTGAGAGGAGGCCTTTGAAATCAGCTATAGATTTTCACTGTGCAACAGGTCTGATTTCAGATGTGCAGCAAGTATGAAATACACATGGACTTCAAAGACAACACAAAAGAGAAAAAAGGAATATAAAATATCTCAACATTTCTTAATATTCACTACATATTAAAATAATAATCCTTCACATACTTAGGTTAAATAAAATACACCCTTCAAATTAATTTCATTTATTCCTTTTTACTGTGATTACTAAAAAATTTAAAATTATGCATATGGCTCACATTCGAGGCTCACATTATATTTCTTTTTTTTTGTGGTTTATTTTTGTTTTGCTTTTCAACTAAATACTCCACTTAAAAAGATGATCACACTGGATTTTTTTTTAAAGTTTTTACCGCTAATAAGACACATTTTATATATTAGTACATAGAAAGGCTACAAATAAAAGGATAAAAAATACACTATGCAATACTAAAAAGGCAGCTTAACTAATAAAGTTTAATATCTAATTTAGACAGTAAAAACTGACATAAAACTCAAGACGAGGGCATGAAATCTTGAATAATAAAATTACATTATTAAGATTTGGAATGTATCATAGTAACTGATGCCTAGGGTGAATTGTTTCTTTCTCTCTTTCTTACTTTAGTCAGAGATTTCAGTGCCTAAGAGGAATGAGTAATATTTAATGCATAGACAGAGGAGGAAGAGAAGTCCACAAATGATTGTGGGAAGGGGGAAACAGGAATAAAAGGAATACAGCAAAACCAACAGAAACCCATGAAAGTTCAGAGATTCAAGGAGAAAGACTAAGATAAGCACCAGGAAATAATCCACCGAAGGTAGAATTAGAAACCAAACCTCAGTGGGTTTGACTGGGGAAGGTGAAGGAGTAGTAATTGTAGCCCATTCTTTTAAGAAGTCTGGCTATTAAAGGAAGGATATAAGAGTAGTGACTACAGGAAGATACAGGATTAAGAAGTAGCTTTCCTTTCTGAAAACGAGAGTAATTTAAGCATATTTTTATTCTAAGAGAAAAGAACCAGGTGACAGGGAAAAGACCCAGAAAAGAGACAGAACATTGATAAACAGGGTCTCTGAAGAAGCTGCAGCTTTGGATAGGAAGAGGACTTATTTCTTTGATATGCGAAGAGATGCAAAGTGATTAAGGTGAAGTTTGTATAAGTAGACGAAGCTGTGGCCTGATAACCTGGTGGGAGGAGGGGGAAATAATTCATTTTTATTGTATTTTACAAAAGCATCAGTCTGTGACAGATTGGGGAAAACAATAACCAGTCCTATACCACGATTAAGTGAGAAGCATTACGCTAGACCATCAAGGCTAGAGCATGCCAAAAAAGGTGGTGTAGGAGTGCAGACAAGAAAAAAGTCAAGGTAGACTAAGAACTATGATGCTATGGTTAGTTTGCCTGTTTAAGAAGAGAGGGTTGCATGAGTAGATGTTGGAATTCGGGATAAAGAGGTAATAGTGATGTGAACCACATGCCAAAGTCTCAAGGAAAGTGGAAGAAGGGCCAGAAAACAGGCAGTGACAGCAAGGAGAGCAGCAAGAGGGTGGTACTGACAGTGATTATTAATCTTGATCAAGTAGAGACAATTTGCTACAAAGAACAGAAAATTAGGTCCCATTCCTAGTGAGCAGATTCTGATTTTACTAGAAAGAATATCTCATCCAGCCAGAAACCACATACTCTGGCTGAGATCACTGGATTACAGAAATCTTTCCCCAACTGCAAGTTTCCATCATGCAAAATTTTAGCACACATACCTTTTCAGCAACTGTGCGCATTTCAGTTCCAGTATATGCAAATTTGGAGTCACTCCTACTGGGAATAAATTAGAAAAAAAAAAAAAGGAAGTGGGGTTTGGAATATAAAAAGGAATTAAAGCAAAATAACAGGATTAACTGTTTTCGCAATGAAATCTTAGCAGAGACCAAAGAAGAGGAGGGAAACTGAATTGAGACTAGAGCTGCACTCTATATCTGTTAGAAGCAATCTGGGACACATGCACAAGTGGCTGAGTATATAAAGTTATCATAAACAAAGCTAAATTCCTGGAATCCTGGGAATTAAGGAGGTGGGCTTGAGAAGTACACTAAGTTATGATGTGAAGTTTAAATTAAAACGTTACTAAAAGGTTTCACAACGTCAAGCATTGAAGCTACTGGGGATCACTGAGATCACTGAGGTCCATCAGGAGGAAAGGCAATGTAACTGTCAATTTACGTGAAGGAATGGATCAACAGGGGGAAATGCCTCTAAACGTATATGCTCTCTGTCACAAAGAAAATTCCTGATATCTCACTGGCATTTAACGGGAGACAGAACATGAAATACACTGAGCAAGGCCAGGCGAGGTGGCTCACGCCTGTAATCCCAGCACTTTGGGAGGTCGAGGTGGGCAGATTGCTTGAGCCCAGGAGTTCGAGGCCAGCCTGGTCAACATGGTGAAACCCCGTCTGTAAAAAAAAAAAAAAAAAAAAAAAAAAAAAAAAAAAAAAGCCGGGTGTGGTGGCGGGCACCTGTAATCTCAGCTATTCGAGAGGCTGAGGCATGAGAATCGCCTGAACCTGGGAGGCAGAGGTTGCAGTGAGCCGAGATCACGCCATTGCACTCCAGCCTGGGCGACAGAGCGAGACCCTGTCTCATCCCTAAAACCCAACAATTATGATAATGCTTATTAAGATGTTTATCCCATATCTCAACTCAATAGGAGGTAAGGCAGAAACCAAAGTTCAAGGTTGGGGTGGAACTCAAATTGCATCGAGAGAGCCCCGGAGCGATAATGGTAATTAATTTAAGACACGATCCGGACACAATACTGTCAAAGTCGCCATAATTTTGAGTTAACAATGACTTAGAGATTATAAGATATGAGTAAACAGATACGGTCTTACCTTGGATCATCGTTCAACTAGAGTGGGAAAAAGCAGAAAACATTATTGATCACATTACGTTTGTTTGACGTATATATATGCAGATTATATGACAATTAGGTCATGTGTTCATGCACACGGTATGAAAGACTGGAGAATTACTTTAGACCCGTAAACAGCTAAACTGTATTTCCTCATCCTCTTTGGCCCCTCCTCAACACAATGCAGCGGAAACTTTTGCTTCCTTCAAGCCCCGCACCTTCTGTTAGGCTCTTCGATACCCTTCAAATGCTTTGGTTGTTATCTCTGCTCCCTAGACGGAAGACTAGGCGAGGCAAGGGGCTCTAACCGTGGTCAGCTGCTGCATCGTAATACCCGGACGTCCTTAATATACTCCAGTGTCTTTCTGACCTGCCTTGCAGTTTTGGTCAACGGGGCGAAAAGCGCAGATCTAAAGAGAAGCCCCAGGCTACAGGAGAAAGGGCAAGGCTCCCGGGGCCTGTACATACCGCCGGGGACTCGCAGGAGACTAAACAACTGTCAGGCGGCCAGAAGAAACGGGGATCCCCACGACAGAGCTATGTAAAGGGTGTCCAAGGATCTAAATCGAGTATGCCTGTGGCCTCCGCAGCCCTGGCAGCTGCTGGCACCCACCGCTGGGACACACTGGGACTGCTTAGCAGGGTTCCGGACAGGCTAACAGAGCTACTCACCTCCCCTATGCACAGCCCCATCACTTCCTCCTTCTCTGTGCTCAGAGCGTGGTTGAGACAAACGAGGAAAGCGTCAGACTCGAGATGAACCGCCTGCACCGCCTGCACCACCTGCACCGCCATCTTGGCCCGACCCTTCTCACGTCCGCCTCGGGCCCACTTAGTCCTGACCAACCGGGTGCTGCGGCGCAGCCTCCCCAGCGCCCCGCGCTCTGCGCTCCGCCCAGGCCTGGCCTTCGGCGCGCGGGTTCCTCGGGGGCGGGGCTTAGGGAGCGGGCGGGGCTGTGGGGGCGGGGCTGTGGGGGCGAGGAGGGGGTAGCGGGCGCGAGGCTGGCGCGCGGGGGCGGGCCTTGGCGCGCGGGGGCGGGGCCCGCCCAGCAGCACCTGGGAAACGCCCGCGGGGTTTGGGGCAGGCGTGGCCGTCGGGGCGGAGGGCGGTGGCCGGCCGCGGTCCGGGCGTCAGGCCGGGCGGCGGGGGCGGCAGGGAGGCGGCGCTCTGGGGCCGCAGGCGGACGTACTCTGTGAGCCGCGCCCGGGCGCCTGGGCAGGCGCCTCCCGAGTACCGGCGCCCATTTTGCCCGCCCGCTAAGGAGACCCGTGCGCGGCCTACACGCTTGGGGGACAGCCCTTTAAGACGACATCTCCGCGAACGCCGGCCTCTTGAGCCAGGGGGACGCTCTTTTGAAAGTCAGTCCCAAAACAGTTAAGGTTTTATTTTATTTTGTTTTATTTCCAAGTCACAGCCCCCGAATCTCGTACAACTCTCCCTGGACCACTTCCGGTTGCCGGCCCGCGCCTCATAACTTCGGTTCGAGTGACCTCGGCCCGGGATGCCCCTCGGCTCACCCCGGGCTCACGTCGCGATCCTGGCTTGAGTGGCCCAGGGTGGGAGACCTGGAAGTTTTAGCCTAGCTGTTCTCAAGGCGGATTAATTAGCCCAAGAAACATTATATTCATGTGAGTAACCTTTTGCAGAAACAGTGTTATACTGTATCTGAAAAAGTATCACTCTTAAGCTTGGCTGCTGCTACTTTCTACAAAGGCTTTTAGGTAGCTATTTGTTGGATACAGGGAAGGGGAAATGGAGAACTTCAGTTTTTATTCAAGTTCGGATGTATCACATTAGGTATCCAGAATGCAAGTTTCCTCGGGTCTCCTTGTCTCGATGATATCAGACAGTGAAAATATATGTAAAAGTAATTTTATTTCGAGGTTTGTGAAACGTGCCAAGGATAAAAGTACAGATCTTCCAACTCACAAGTCTAGGAATCACACGTGGATTTTGGAAGCGATTCTAAATCAAAGCACAATATATGCCGTGCCGCCTCCACAGCCCGTCCGTGTTCGTGTCTTTGATTTGGTTTTCTACTTTGTGTAGTTTTGAAGCCAGGCAGGTATGGCAGTACTGGAAAGGGAACATTCCCAAGGTGCTACTTCAAGTGTTGATGCTTTGCTCTTTTCTCCCAAGTCAGTTCCAACCCAAGTCTCCCCACACATAGGGTCCCCATCCAGTGCAACGATCTGTAATGTGCACGCCAGCAGCCTCCGTTTTTACCTAACGATCTGTAAGGATCACGTGGCACATCTTTCTATAATTAATTTGATCATGATGAAGGTTGGAAAATTTTCGTGTGCAGTTACATTGGACCTGTCTAAATTTTCTCTTGTTTCAATTTTATATCATATGTTATTTTCAGTTACTGTTTGTGGCTAGTATGCCCCGTCCTGATGGAGCAGGAACGGCTGTTCTTATTATTATGATATTAATATTTGGTGATGGGATATAGTGCCTTTAGGCACTTTCAAGAAGAAAAATACCTTTTGTTTGTTATCGGCGGTAGTCAATCTCATATTCCAGAATGAGGTTCACTAACTTTTCTAATGCTCATGGCTGCCTTTTACAGCTCCAGGCATTTAATTGGAGTAGACCAAAATTATTAACATTTATGGCAAGCTTATTATATGCTACATACTAAGCATTTATATGCCTGGTACATGTAAACTGCCCCAGTTGAAGTCAAGCTCAACAACTTCCCCACTGTGTGACCTTGAGCAAGTTACCTAACTTCTCTGTGCCTTACTTTTCCTCACCTTTAAGTGGGGATGATAATAATACTGCCCACCTCATAGCGCCCTATGAAGATTGTGAAAATTAAATGAGTCAATATATGTAAACATATAGGAATGCTAAATAAAGACTATCGTGATTAATATGTTCTTTAATTCTCATTTTACACCTCAGGAAACTGAGGTGGAGAGACGTTAACTTGTCCAAGGTCACAAAGCTAGTAAGTGACAGACTCAGGACTCATACACAGGCCTGGGCCTGTGGTCTTGGTAATTTCACTCATTGTAATTGGACGAGTTTATTAATTGACTTCTAATAAAATAAGCGTATTCAACTGATCAATGTTTAAAAACTGTTCATCAACCTGGCAATTAAAGCAAACTATACTTATTTTAAAAAGACACAAAAGAATTTATTCTGTAAAGGAAAAATGATAGTTTTACTTAGATTACTACCTAAGAGCCCTTCTATCTTGTATGTCACCCATTTAAAACCTAATTTACAAAATGCCTTACTAAGAAATTGTCTGTCTGGGCCAGTGTGCTCTCTGGCCCCGAAATCAAGGTGACCCTCATGGGGACAATCTCTTCTAGTGGATGATAAAGTTATGCAGTTATCTAAACATTTTTGGAACTCATTTGTATTTGCAGCTGGCAGTATTCCTTGAGTTGAGTTGCACAAGTTTATATTCCATGTATTGTATTGCACCTTGTACCTAAGTCTATGTTGAGGTTTTAAAAGATTCGTCTTAGTTCGAGAAGTCCTGAATTTTGTAAACAAGTATCATGTGCAAATAAAATGTTCTCTAGTCAAATAAATTTGGGAAATGTTAACATAAAGTTTCTTTACTGCATAACTTGCCAGAACAGTTACTACACTAATGTGCTTTATGACTCTTCAAGATTCCCAAACTTATTTGACCAAGGAAAATGTTGGGAGCAAGTTTTCTAAGAATCACATTTTTCCACTCATAAAACCTGTGATTTTATAGGCTTTGATCTGAATCCCTCTCCCTCAGCCTTTGCATTTCTGTGCTGAGGATTTTGTTCGTGCTCATATGGTGACTTCTCTGTCCCTTGGTCACTGCAGTTGTCTTTCTCTGGGCCTGCCTGCCCTCTGAATGGTAGCACACACAAATCCAGGATACTGCTGAGAGGTGGTTCCCAGGCTCATCCCTCTGATGCCCAGCATATTGACCTTCGGGTCACAGCAGCACATCACACTGCCTTTCTTCTGAGAATATTTTGTGGTAACTCAGGCCTCTTTGTAGTGACTCAGTAACTCAGACCATCATCTCCAATCTCTTTGCCCTCTATTCCACTGGCATTATTTCCTTTTAATGTCAGTATAACCAATGCAATTTTGCTTTCCATTCAAAACAAATTTAAATGTCAACATGTTGGTTGTTGCTAGGACTTATCTATGAAGTTGAGATGGTCCTGAAACCCTTAACACATGGTTTCCACTTTTTTAAAACAGTTATTGGCCACATTTAAGTCTTTTGTGCTTGAAATCCGAATTTAATATATTTTATTTTGACGTTAGTACTTACCAGGTTTTTGTTTGTATTTCTCTTTTCCAAAGCTCTGGGAAGGAGGAGAGGCAAAACAACTGTATCTGCAAATGGGAAAAAAGGGGGGGGCTTTGGAAAAAAATTATGTATAGCCAGAGGCTTATGCCTAGAGAATCAATCTCTACCCACATATACGTAGCCAATCATGACAACCACTGTGGCGTTCCTTTGTTTCCCTTCCCTACCCACCATACATATACACCTGTTCACAGAAACATTGCTTGACCAGTATCTGAGACTTGGGGTGCCCAGAACTGTGTCATTCCTGCTGTTGAGCAGTATACAGTACTGTGCTTTCGGGAAGACAGGACTTGCGAAATAAGCAAAGCAAATGTGTAAGGTGGTTTTGTTTAAATATAAATGTTACAGTAGTCAAAAGAGGCAAGAATTTTCTAAAGTTTTCATAGAGGAGGCAGGCACCTGGACTCTGCTATAATAGCACTTAAGATAGGCAGAGAGGCCCAGGGAGACATTTTAGGCAAATGGAAAGCAAGAGCAAGGGTATGGAGCTAGAAATGAGCCTGGTATTTGGGGAAAGTTGATCTCAACTGCAGTGGTAGTTGTAGTGCCTGCTGGAATTGGTGACATATAGGATGTAGCAACTGAATAAGAGGGAGAAATCCAAGATAACTCAAAAGTTTTGAGTCTGCAGGATCAGGAATGGTGGTGTTGCCATTGAGAGAAATCAGGATTTGGTTAAGGAGAAAGTTTAGATGAGTTTGAAATGAGAGAGCACATATGTATGAAAACTAAGACAGGAGCTTGCACCAGGCTCAGAGTCAGATGCACTCAGGGTGTAATGGGTGAAGCATCTGGTTGCTCTTGACAGTCTCACTTTGAGGACTCTAACAACCACCCTCCCACGCTGCATTTCCTTTCCCACCTAATGAGAATAGGAGGTCTTTGTTTTGTGGGGCAGCTCCCCCAATGCCGTATCTATACTCTGGCCAAAGGTAGAAATACAGTACAACTGCGCTATAATGCTGTGAGTAAAGTCTAGAAGATTCACTCATGCAAATGCACATCAAGTTATTGTGAGGTCCTAAAATGAGATCTGGGGCTTGGGCAGAGGATCATTATAGAGAGAGTTTGCCCTACCACTCAAATGCTTCAGGAGGTATGCTTGCTTTACAACTCTCAAATGTGCTTCTGGTCTTCTGGCTTAGGAAGTCAAAATTTAAACCTAGTCCTCTATGGAAACATGGGCTCCTGTAACATCCTGCAGAATTACTAAAATAAAACAAGGACCTAGATGGATAACTTTCATTTGCACTCACTCAGCTCCAAATCACTGTGATCCCCAAAATCTCTTGCAGCTCAGAAATTCCATGAAGCTAGCTTACTTTTCCTAACAAGAAAATCCCCTTCTAGAAATGCCCATCCGCTATTTATAAACTTTCTTAGTACACTGATAAATAGATCCTTTGCCCTTAAAACAAACTTTCAATTTCAACTCTGAAAGCCATGCATATATGTCCTTCAGAATCTTACCTTTTAAAATGGAAACTGCTTGGAAGTGGCTTTTACCTGGGGAATATGGCATGCATGTGTCTGTTATACTGCCTTCCTGCCAAAATAAGTGTGTCCTTAGGCACGCTCTTTGCATATTCTATTGCTAACTACATTTTGCCAGACACCGCTTGTGAATGCAGTACGTGTGAGACCACTGCCCCGCTTCCTGTAGTGCTAGTCCTACATTTCCACAGAACTCCTCACCTAGCCAAATTCTTGAGCGCTTTGCAGTCAGCAGCACTACCTGAGGCTCTGCCTGAGTGTCACTTCAGTTGTCTTGCAGAAAGCTTCAGATGTCCTTGGTTCTATTTAGGTTGTGCAAATAGACATATATGAGGTTTGGTTCTGGTTAGTGGTTGCTACTACCAGATCACCTTGCTTACTGGTGAGTTCATTCAAACCCAAAAAGTCACACCTGTGTCCTGTGCGCGGGTGCTGCAGGCTTAGGTGGAGAAAAGCAGGGCTAGAATTGGAACCCAAAGCCCAGAATGGCAGGAGAGGATGTGGGGGCTCCACCCGATCACCTCTGGGTTCACCAAGAGGGTATCTACCGCGACGAATACCAGCGCACGTGGGTGGCCGTCGTGGAAGAGGTAACTGTTTACATTTTGCTTATTTCTTTGATTTTGCTTTCAAGTAACTTGGTTTCTATTCCAGTCTCAATATTCTGAAGTCTTTGGTTTTATTTTTGATCATTCCTTTCCATTAGGAGACGAGTTTCCTAAGGGCACGAGTCCAGCAAATTCAGGTTCCCTTAGGTGACGCAGCTAGGCCAAGTCACCTTCTTACCTCCCAGCTACCTCTCATGTGGCAACTCTACCCGGAGGAGCGCTACATGGATAACAACTCTCGCTTGTGGCAGATACAGCATCATTTAATGGTACACATGTTGCTTAATTATTTTCCATTGTATTGAGACTCTCGTAACAGAGTACTCCATAAATTTTTCTTTTTCTGACAGGTCAGGGGAGTACAGGAGCTGTTGCTTAAGCTTTTGCCTGATGACTAACCTGGTATGTATTTCTATTTCTCCTCCGTCCTCCCCCTCTTTGTTTTGGCTCTATTCAGTTGTGGTGATTTTAATGATTTTTTTTTCCAGGTGCTGGGATTCTACGAAGATATGCTCCTTTGTTCTGTTCAGTATTTGGCAATCACTTCATCCACTACTGCAGTGCACCCACCCTTGGGCCTGGGGGGAGGGAGTGGGTTGAAAAACTGCTCAAGAAACAGAAGTTTAGGAAGGGTCATGAAGAATACTGCAAGTGAAACTGCAGAGAGAGGTTACGTAGGCAGAAAGCAAGTCAACAAAAGCACTTAGTCAGGATCCGTAACTTGAAATTGACTCCTTTGGAAATTGCCATAGAACCCTTAATGGACATCATCGGCTGGACCTGGGATCTGATGAATCCCACAAAAGTCAGCACCTTCTACAGAACAGATGCCCTGATCACCAAGGACTTGGTACTGATTTAGAGAGAAGAGAGCAGCTCCTAGCAGCATCAACATCTATTTGTCGCTTATTTGCCCTGCAGCAATTCACCTGCCTTTCCTTCTCCCATCCTGTAAATATCCTAGGTTTTGCTCCAGTGTTTCCCATCCCAGTACTGACCTAATTTGGATCTACTGAGTATTTAGAGGGCTCTGAAAAGAGATATGCATTGATGAAATTAGCTACAAAGGCTTCTGGGCCTTTTTTTCTATCTGAAATCGTGTCTTCAAATTACTGGAAGTTGCTGATCAAAATTGTGGGTTCTTAAATTCATTCTCTGATTACAGATATTTTAAATAAGCTGGTTTCTATAAGAACTTCAAGAAAAACCATTTTAGCTGCTTAACTGGCACCTTTCTCAGGAAGTAATAACACCAAATATTGCTGATTCCTAGGAAAACATTTACTACTTGTAAAAAAATTTCCTGAGTTAAAGTAGTCATAACAGTTTATATACATTAAAAGTAAGGTTTTACTTTAAAAAAAAAAAAAAGTCTTGGGAATAATAGCTACCATGTATTGAGTCCTTTCTGCCTTCCAGGCACTATTGTATGTACCTTATATACTTTATCACATTTAATCCTCCTGTCAATGCTTTGAGGTAGGTATGATTCCCATTTTATATATGAGTAATAAAAAAAGCTCAAGGAGTTTAATCATTTATCAAGGGTTTCTTCTGCAAATGATAGAGCCAGGCTGCGCCGTCGGCTCCTCTAGCCTAACGTTGGTTTACAGTATTCAAAAAGAGTTGATTGAATTCAAGGTTTTTTTCTTCCATGTAAAGCTATTTATATCTTCCAAGCCTAATGAAATGGATATTATAAAAATACAGTTGATTCATCCTGTGTTTGGGAAGAGTATTTTTAGTGTAATTATTTTCCAGCAATTGTAAGGGCATACTGCTTGTCTCAGAAGAAAATTCCACGTAGAGGGGCTTTAAAGTCTTTATGGAAAAAAGGAAAATAAAAATCATTTTTCTTGTTTTAGTTTTCTGGATATGCCGCAGAAGGATCCGTGCCAGAAGCAAGCCTGTGAGATACAGAAATGTTTACAAGGTAGTAAAATGCTTTAAAAATATTTTTCCACTGTGAACTAACTATAAGAGACCAATTATTCTTTTATCTGTATTAACTCTTTTTTAAGAATGTAACATATATGTAATTATCCTGAAGATTCTCTTCATTGTATCATCAAAGATGGAGAAAAAAAAAATGTGATCAAAGCTAGGGGTTTTCACTCCAGGTGATTAGCATCACCTGGAGATCTTTAAAAACTTACCTAGAACAATTCAGACTTCCTGGGGCTAGGGTCTGGCTGGGAATCAGGCGAGAAAACTAACCAGGTGATTTTAATGCACAGCCAGAGTTGAGAATTACTGAGCTAAGCAAAAGGGTTTTTTTGTTTGTTTTTACTAAAAGGCTAGTTTTAAATTGGTTGGTTATACTTCACTGCAGCTGACAATTCACTTTTTAAAAGCAATCTGGAAGAGGTGGGGTTGAAATAACAATTGGAATTCAGGCTGCCAAAGCCATCAGCTAACTCTTAAAGGCAGAAGTGAATCTCAACTAAAGCATATTTGAGGTGATTTGTCCATTTGTCCAACTACTAAGTTTGACCAAATGTTGGAGGATTTTAGTTTTCTAATCAGTAAATGATTATTGCCAGAAGAGCAAATAGAAAAAGCTATAAGGCTATCTGAATTTGAAAAATTTTTAGTAAGTTTTCCCCACTAGTAAAGTAATAGATAGAGATGGACAGTCATGAAAATATAGAAAGGTATGAAGGAAAAATGTTCAGAGTTCCCCCAAAGATTCACCACCAAAGAAATCCTTTGTGTATTTCCTTGGACTTTTAGCTTTCATTCTTGGACTTTTCATTTTTTGATGTAAGCAATATTTTATAAAATCTTTTAGATTAAAATCTGGATGTATAATAATGCCATTTTAGTTAAACTTTTCTTCCCTCCAACTTTAAGGAAAAGGAAAAAGTTTTTTGCATTGAATTCCTTCTCCCAAATAAATCCTTACCTTGTTTGAAATAACCCATGGCTAAGGGAAAAAATAAGTTAAAAAGAGCTGGTGACACCCCCTTAGCACAGTGTGGGAGGATTGAGAACTGGAAAGACTAAGAGTTAGCATTAAGCACTCACTAGATGACAAGCACCGTTATAAGGACATTATACATATTAAGCCTTTCATCCATGAGGTAGGTGCTACTATGACCCCCATTTCATAAAGGGGAAAACAGACACAGAAGTTATGTAATTTGACTAGGGTCACATAGCTAGTAAGAGGTATGGTGACAATTTGAACATCCCACAACCCCACCCTTGGTCTAGCTCCAAATCTGGACTGTTACCCACCCTGCTATACTGCCTTTCTAATCAGAATTGTCTTTCCTATCCTGAGCTAACTACTATGTACCCCATTTTAGTACTGGGGGACTCATTAACTTCAGCTGACCTAGAGCTTTTAGGTCAGGTCCTTCTTAACTTAGTGTTTATGTATGGTAGGGATCTGTAAATGTTTTATGAAAAAGGCCAAACAAGTAATATTTTAGGCTTTGGAGGCCAAAGGCCTTTGTTGTATATATTGTGTATGTGTTGTGTGTTTACAACCCTTTAAAAATCTAAAATCCATTCTTAGCTCCCAGCTGTAAAAACGGGCTGAATTTGACCCTAAGGCTGTAGTTTGCCAATTCCTGATGCACAGCCTTAGTAGGGGAGGTCTAACAATCAGCTTAAACTGTATGCAAAATAATGTGTGGTTTAGGTGCATTTTCCTAATTCATCAAATTAGTGACCAGTAATAATAATGATGTTAAAAACCAATGTCCTGGAAAAAGGTGCATGCTATCAACTCAACCTTGAAGGAAATTATATATTAAAATCGCTTTCAACCACTTTGTAAATCATACTTTTCTTCCTAATGAACCTGTTGACAGGTCTCTAAATTGGAAAGAATTCAGTGGATTTTGGTATATCTTCAGTGAAAAGGGGTGGAAGCACTGATCTAAACTTCCCTGTACCTTAGTCCTATGAGATCATGACTAGACTCTGCCTGTATGTTTTTCAGCCAACAACTACATGGAATCAAAGTGTCAGGCTGTCATCCAAGAACTGCGTAAGTGTTGTGCTCAGTATCCCAAGGGAAGATCTGTCGTCTGTTCAGGATTTGAAAAAGAAGAGGAAGAAAACCTAACACTGAAGTCTGCATCAAAGTAAAGTTCTGCTGAAGTGCTGCTCCATGTTTCCACCAAATGAATTTTTTTTATCCTCCTGACTTTCTTCAGGTCAGGTAGCAGCAAATAGCAAATGAAAAAGTCAGTTATAAAAGTTAATGAATATGCCATCTATGCAGAACAGGCAGAAATATAAACACATTAAAAGACAAATATGTAGAATGTAATATACTGAGCTGCTAAAATAAACCTGTTTAAGAGAAAAAGTTTGGTTTTGTACTAAATGTATTTTAAGACTATTAGATATAGGGTATTAATGAATTCTCTTGAAGTTCAGACCACTAGTGCCATTCATCAAACTTAAGTCCTGTGAGGTATGTTAGGTGAAAGGACTCACTTCCAGC
This sequence comes from Macaca nemestrina, assembly GCF_043159975.1. Taxonomy (NCBI): domain Eukaryota; kingdom Metazoa; phylum Chordata; class Mammalia; order Primates; family Cercopithecidae; genus Macaca; species Macaca nemestrina. The sequence continues at coordinate 830,000 of NC_092145.1, forward strand.
ATCACAATTTTGATGCCTTTTTTTTTCTTGAGATGGAGTCTCACTCTGTCACCCAGGCTAGAGTGCAATGGTGCGATCTCAGCCCACCGCAACCTCGGCCTACCGGGTTCAAGCCATTCTCCTGCCTCAGCCTCCCGAGTAGCTGGGATTATAGGCATGCACCACTACGCCTGGCTAATTTTTGTGTTTTTAATAGATGGGGTTTCACCATGTTGGTCAGGCTGGTCTTGAACTCCTGACCTCATGACCTGCCCACCTCGGCCTCCCAAAGTGCTGGGATTACAGGTGTGAGCCAATGTTGATACCTTTTATAGATTACATGCTAAATTAATTCAAAGTTTCCTTTAAACTAACTCATTACCTTTTGCACTTCCAAAAATACAGAGCAAAAAGTGTCTTTCCAGATGCCAGTAAGAGCATTTCTTTCTGCTTTTGCATCCCCACCCCAGCAACTAACCAGAAGTGCTTAATATTCAGTCAGTGGTAAGAAAGGCATAGAAATGATGCTTGTAATGTTTAATGATCCTTAATTTATCATGAAGGAACTGAAGAAAAAATTTTCATTGGAAGTCAGGTAGGCAGCAAGATAATTCAAACTTAGTTGGTTTATCTATTCTTCATATCGTAATAATAAAAACCTGTTACAGAGGATCCAGACAATATTAATACAAAGCTGCTGAATGAAGCCTATTGACAGTTGTCAGTCACTTTATGAAGTAGGAGGAGGCAGCATGCAACAGGCCATTTGCTTTCCTCAAATGGATGCTTGAACCACCAAAGTCCGTCCTCTAAAAAAGAAAAAGATGACTAAAAGCAGGAACAATTTCTGCTAGGTTCCTGATGTTAAAATACCATGATTATTTGAGACCAACTGTTTTCCTTAAAGCAGCATTCCTCAGAGTGTTTCTAGGAATTGCTGTAACCAGAAGAAAAAAAAAAGCTTCTGTGTTCAGGTAAGTTTGGGGAATGCTAGGTTGCATACAAGTAAACAGGTTAATTTCCTGTCAGACTTCAGAGCTTTCAAAAAGCCTAAGTGAACCTGTTTTGCATCTGTGTGTGTGAATGCTCTCCAGAGAGACTTAGAAAAATGCTGCCTTAGAGACGTTTGGTTCACAAACCAGAGTAACAGAGCTAAATCCCCATGAAATTTAAATGAAGTCTTGTGTTAATAATAAAACAATAAAACATTATACAACTTTAATGTTACACCATCTACAAATCTAAATTACATTTAAAATTATCAGTTGATAGTGGTACTAGGATTTACTTTAGGAATCACTGCATGATCAAATAGATTGTTTTTCTGTGTTTTATTGCTTATTTTTACTGAGTTAACTACTCCAGTTTCAGACTCTTTTAAATGTTTTTACGCTAAAGTATATGTATTAGTCCATTGTTGCATTGCTATAAAAAATGCCTGAGACTGGATAATTTATAAAGAAGGGGTTTAGTTGGCTCACAGTTCCATGGGCTGTACAGGAAGCATTGCACTGGTATCTGATGGGCTTCTAGGGATGCAAGTGCAAGGAAACTTAACAGTCATGGCAGAAGGCAAAAGGGGAGTGAGCACTCCACATGGCCAAAGCAGGAGCAAGAGAGAGTGAGGGGTGAAGTGCCACACACTTTTAAATGACCAGATCTCATGAGAACTCACTATCATGAGTAAAGTACCAAGAGGGGATGGTGCTAAACCATCCATGAGAAACCCACCCCCATGATCCAATCACCTGTCACCAGGATGCACCTCCATTAGGGAACACAGTTCAACATGAGACTCAGTAGATCCAAACTGTATCAGTATACTACTTTCTTTCGGTTTTGAAAGGTTCAAATCAGTTCTTTCCTTTAAAGGATTGTCTCAGTGTAAGTCAACAAATCTATTTGAAGACATTAATTTAACTCTTATTATTCTTAGCTACTACTATGATATACAAAAAAATAAAATAGCCATTATAAAAGGCTTAACATTTACTGAGTGCTTCTTATTGCTAGGGATCAACATTAACACTGAATGTCAGTCTTAAGGAAAGAACTCTAGGAAGGTGAAAACTATGATCTCCCAGTTTAGAAACCGCCCCCCCCCCAAAAAAAAAACAACCGTTAAGTTGGCTATTAGTGATGCTACATTTAATCACTTGGTTAGTGACTGACCTTTTAGCTAGAAAAAGCCCTTGCTCTTCCACTTTGCCACAGTGCAACAACTCCTTTCCTTGCATTCACTCCATACGATTCCTAAGACATTTAATGAACTATAATATTACACTTGTGTTCAGTGTTCAGAAGGCATCTGAAGTTGTATGGCACTTAATATAAAAGGCCTTAAAGCCCTGTTAAGCAAAACTCTTCATTTTTTCAGCACCAGCTTCCAACTCTGTACTTCAGTGGTTCTCAGTCTCAGCTGCTCATTAGAAAAAGCTAAGACTTTAAAACCTTGGGATGCCTGAACAGCACCCCAGACCAGTGAAATCAGAATCTGTAGGATGAGAGCCAGGCATTAGTAGTTTTTAAAATTTCACAGGTGATTGCCAAGTGCAAGCAAGGATGAAAACCACTGCTCTCAATAATGTCATTTCTTACCATCTTAAAATTTAAAAAGACAGTTTTGACAAGTCAATAAGCTGACTTTAAAGCTTTATACAAATGTGAAAAAGTGCAACACTGTTTTCTTTTTAAAAAGAAGTATTAAGATTCATGACCCTTAAAAAGAATACAAGCATCAGAAATATAAGCTACACCATATGACTTCTAGAAAAATCAGGCTCAGAACTAAAATAGGTTTTCTGCCCAATTACTCAAATGTTAGTGTGACCTCTTAGAGAATTGGGCAGAAAATGTATTTTAGTTCTGGGCCTGATTTCCGAGAAATCATACTGGATTTCATGACAGATAAATGAAGCTGATAATTTGGTGGAGGGAGCAGAGGGCAGCAGTCAAATTTTTATCTGGGGTCCAAAACTGGCTGTGAGCTTCCCTCTGAGAAGAAATTGACATCATCATGAAACATTGATGATACTCAGAAATTTCAAATCCATCAGTGTACCATTTTTTTTTTCAAGCAGATTCCCAAACTGTTCCAAATAAGAGCCCAGCCATTAGTTATGCCCACCTTTCTGGCAACCATCAAACGAAAGAATGATGGAGAGACTATTCTTACAATAGTTAACCACACAATAACTCTGCTTTCCAAAACCAGAAGCACCCACCCCAAGAGTATGTTGGCTAGAATTATGCAAGAGTTCATTCCTTGTAGAATCTGGTCCTCCAACTTGAATCGTCTTCTGCCAGCATCCATGAGACAGTAACTGCCCAGATCCAGTAGCAAGGACTGTCATCCCAGTGGTGGGGGAGTCAAGAACCCCACTGTCCTGTTAATGAATATCTGGAGGCTGAATGGCAGGAGATGGCAGCAAACAAGTGGCCATTTGGGAGGAGAGTCATGCTAATAGATTATCACAATAACAGTAACACGACAATGGGCTGCTCAGGCAAGGGTCCCCACCACCACATCCCTCCCCCGACCCAGCTCCCGTGTCAGCAATGAGGATACACATCCTTGGGGGAGACTGAAACATTGGACTCCATCTGTTGAGCCCGAGCAGGCAGCCGCCAGGAAGTGCCCCTGGATCTGTCTCTGCTACCTCTCCTGTAGCATACTCCAAGTCCCCATCCCACCAGGTCCCATTGCAGGAGAGACGCTGGGTCAAAGGGTGGCTCAAAGTGGCGAGGACGCAGGGCGGACCCACAGTAGCCTGGAAGGGGACAGAAGGGGTCCCTGATGCCATCCTATTGGTTGACAAGTTGGAAGCCTTGAGTGCGGTGTTACCACGTCGCCGCCACAAGGGGGCGATGAAACTCCGAACACATTCCAAGTCAAGTTTCTCTGGGCCATACACAGCGACAACGCTCTTCCCAAGGAAAAACTTCTGCCCCACCACCACTAATTAGGAACGTTATTGGACTCTGCTACTGGAGAAAATACGTGCCTAGCTCAGCAGGCCTCTCCAGTCAAATGAAAATAGTGCACTGAAAGGTGGAGCTGCCTGGTCCTTGAATCATCTCGGTTTTGCATGGAGGAGTGGTAGCTGTTCTTTTGGGGGAAACCTTAACTCCCACTTCACCACCTGAAACAAAGATGCTGGCACAATAGGGCCTTGATTCACAGGTACCCCTAAATGCCTGAGCCTACTTCACTGATGGTTCAGCTAAACTGAAAACAAGGTGTGCAGCTGTGCGTGTTCAACCTCCATGCCAGCTCTGTACAATCCCAAGTGGGCGCTGTGGACTCACATAGTGGGCAGAACTCACAGCCATTCTCATACTAGCAGGATGAGGCCAACCTGCAATACTGACCTCAACCATGACCCTCACAGTCCTAGAGACAACCAGCTGGGAAAAAACTTCAGGAGAGACCTACCTACAGATCTTAATTCAGACAATCAGGATAGAGTCTGAGGCCAGACTATTACAGCCTACTCAGGGTAATTTAGAACCGCCTGCTAATCTTTGCTGTACTCACCAATAATCACAGGAAAAACAGATGCACCAAAAGACAACCCCTACCCCACTGGAGAGGCACTGGGTGGCCAGTCTCCCCACATGCAACCCAAAGGGGCACAGAGCATTTTGGTTAGCTTTGCTGTTACCATCCCATTGCTGTGGGTAAGTCACACAGCTAAAGTGGCTGCAGTCACTATCACCATATATGGCATAACCCAAGAGACCCAGATGTCAGGAGAGGCAGAGTATGGGGAAGCAGGAAACAGATGACTCAGTGTCACTACATATATCCATATCAATATATATAGATATAAATATATAGCAAACAAAAATTTAGAGGAGGATATATAAGGTTAAGAGACTTATTCAAATCATGCAAATACAATGTGAACCTTGCATGAATTTTGATTCAAACAAACTAAATGTAAAATACTTGAGACAAGGAAATTTTGAACACTGATCAGATTTTGGATATTATGTAATTACTGTTAATGTTTGATATGATGAGGTACTATATTTATGATTTTTAGAAATAATTTTTACCTTTTAGAGATACATACGGAAATATGATCAAATGACATTTTGATATTTGTTTCACAATAATTGGTAAAAATGAGCATAGCTATAATTTTGTTGTAGGTGAGTGATAGATACATGGGGGGATTATTGCACTATATTCTCTACTTTTATATATTCCTGAAAGCATCCATAATAAAAAGTGAAAAAAAAAAGTTCTTATAGAAAAATACGCAGCAAAGAGGCTCATACCATAATGGTTTTGAGATGATTCATACATATTGCAAACAAAATGGCTTATGTTTCCTTAAATGTAAGGAGAAAAACACAAATAGGTGATTTCTGTAAAGTTCCACACATCCACTGGTAGTTTTGATTTTCAAATTCAATACATCATTCTCAAGACGGGTTAAAATGCAAACATTTTTAAATGTATGGCCTTAGAAACACACTCATATTTCACAAGAGATCATCTCCAAGATTAATGATTAATTCTGAGTAAAACTAACCTTGAATAGTGAGTTTTCTTTCTATAAAGTCATTATTCATACATTCCACAAATACTCAGCACCTATTAAGTGCTAAGCCCTGTGAGTATAATGGTGAAGACAGAAGTCTTACCCTCTGAAAGCTGACTGATATTCTGGTTGGGACTGTAGACATGGTAACATGCCACTACAGCAAAATATGCTAAGATTCTGTGTGTGTGCATGTGTGTGTGTGCGTGTGTGTGCATGTGTAAGCTTTTAAAGAATTCTAGAGGTTGTGGTCGTCATGAGATGGTAGATTACACTTGACGGAAATTTATTTCACATGTATCACAAGAAAGATACAATATGTATCTTTCTTAATTCGGAATCCCTGGAAAGCTACTTCTTTAAAATTCTGGTTTAAATGTTATATTTCAAACTAACTAGATAAAAAAAAAAAAATAGAAGTGGCACAGAGGAGTTATGGCCACCCCTAATGTTTTGATAAGAATACTTCATTCACATTTCAAAGCTTAAAACCTTTTCTACGAAATAAAAATCCAAGATCTTCCCTTTCCCACCTAAATCACTCGTTTTACAATAAATAAACCCTTTGGAAACAGCCATGAGATACATTATCCTGTATGGTAGAAAACATTCCTGGACAACATCGGATTTTTCAATTATAATAATTATGCTGCCAATTTTGTCGGCATAATTATAACAGATTTAAATAGCTCTTTCTGTAATGTAAAGCCAACTAAAAAAGAAAGTAGACACCAAGATACCAAAATCTTTCATGCTTAAAGGCAAATGTATTCAGTTCCTTTCCATGCAGCACACAATAAGGTTATCTATGTGCTTATTTCTTTTCCAAATCAACAGTTCGGGACAACCTTTCAGGATCTACTCATCCTCCACAGTCAGCCATCTTGCAACGTGTTCTCATAAGCGTCTTGCATGGGGGTAAAGGAACTTTCTTGTTGACCTACAGACTGACCAAGTAGGGGGTGTACTGGGAGGAGAGCTAAGGACTATTGTCTCTTCTGCCACCATCAGGCTCATGGTGCCACATTAACTTGTACCAGCAGACGCTTATAGAAGCCACTCGGATTTGCCATGGCAGGGAGGAAGGAGAAGAGGAGGAGGGACTCGATGTCCTATGATGGAGTGTAGAGGTTGCTGGCTGGAAAAAAACAGGAACAATGAACATGAAGTCATCTTCCTTAGGATGCCATGCCAAGCAGAAAGCCTCCGAAAAATCCCCCAGTCACTAGAACATTCTTCTTCACAAATGACACCACCTGAAAACAGAAGATAGTACAATGGGTTGTTTTGCTAAGGATGTTAATAATATTAAGAATCATCTCTATTATACCTATGCCTGCTCCCAGGTAGATGCTATAAATTCTCATTCTCACACTTCACCACATCTAAGATGATTAACAGGTGAGGTTCTTATTTCCTTAAGTTCCCAAAGCTTCCCACCTCCCCTCTACCCTTCTGGAAAAGCTCCCAGTCATCTGAGACTCAGTGCATACATTCAGACACTCTTTACGGCTCCTTAGTCTGTCTTCTACCAATCTCCTGACCACTCCCCACCCTTCCAAATTCAGAGACAATTTTGGTAACTGGCTCAGACTTCCTCTTTCTCCTAAGTATGATCACCACCTTAGAAAGTGTTCATATGAACAAGACATCCAACATCCTGGCCTGATCATTTCTTGAACTCAAATACAGTGACTTCATCTCCAAACCAACTAAGCTACTCACACCCTGACATTCCCCTAACATTTTTCACACTACCACCCCATCCTCCTAGGACCACTGTCTCCTAACCCTCCAGTAAGCCCTTACTCCAACTATGCCTATGTCTTCCTGCCTCATTTCCACTCTTCCCCCAACTCTCCTGGACCTCTACATTTCCTTAAATGAAGCACTTTTGTCATCTGCCATTGGGGTAAAGAAAAAAAATCATACAACTTCCTGAAAAAATTGGTTTAGTTTATTATTTTTACTACTCTTTCTTCAACCTTGCTAATTTGGCTTTCAACTGCACCACCCCACTAAGCTGTTCTCACTGAAGTCATCTTGTTGCTAAATACTGAACTAAATCTTCATCCTATTTCTCAAATCAGACCACCAGCTCTATGAGTAAGAAAACCAGCCACTACATCCCCAGGGCCTGTGACAGTGCCAGGCCAGGAACAGGAACACACAAATTTGTGAAATTCCAAATCATCTGGTTACTTTATAACAAACTCCCTCTGTGAGTCAACAGTTGGTTCCAATCAAATATTAACTTTATACTTTTTATTATTTTAGAAGTTTTCAGCACGGCGCCGTGGCTCACACCTGTAATGCACTTTGGGAGGCCGAGGTGGGAATACTGCTTGAGCCCAGAAGTTTGAGACCAGCCAGGACAACACAGGGAGACCCTGTCTCTCCAAAAAATTTCAAACTTCACCGGGTGTGGTGGTACACACCTACAGACCCAGCTACTCAGAAGGCTGAGGTCAGAGGATCGCTTGGTTGAGGCTACAGTGAGCCATGACTGTGCCACTGCACTCCAGCCTGGGTGACAGAGTGAGACCTCTCTTAAAAATTTTTTTTTTTACTCACTGTGGTGAGTCACTGTGCCCAGCCATGTATTATTTTTATAAACATTTGAATAATAAAGTTTTCATGAAATAAAGTATAACTTTCATAACTTTGAGGAGAGACAGAAGGAAGAAAGGAAAGAGGAACCATCTGGGCTCTGGGCTCCTGTAGATACCCACCTCTGTCACCCTCCCACTCTGGGTAAAGGCACCAGCTTTGACCAGCCACTTGCCAATCACCAGGATGAAGAGCCACTCACAACATGAGAAGCCTGAGGCACACACAGGGTATTTCTTCTGCCCTGCACTCAATCTGTCTGTTTTCCCTGTGAGGCTAGAGTGAGATAATGGGAGAATCTCTCATCACTCCAGGCTATAGAAAGTACCAGCTATCTTCTTGACACCCTGATCCTTGCTTATTTCTCCCCAGTTCAGTGTACTTATTTATTTGGGACATCTGACATATTTCTAAAGGTAATAACGAAGCAGCAAAAAATATCCTTTTAAAAAGTAAGAACTTCTCCTGTCCCTACAGTGCCAGGTTATAATCTAACTTGGCTTTAATGAACAAGATCAGGGGTTAGCAAACTACAGCCCATGGGCCAAATCCAATATGAACCTCTTTTTAGATAAAGTTTTATTGCAACACAGCCACATCCACTTATTTAACATATCATCTATGGCTATTTTCATGATATACAGTGGAGCTGAATACTTGTGACATTTCCACTAGTTATATGCAGAACAAGCGGAGTATAAATGTTTCAGAGATACGTGTGTATGGGGACAAAATCATACTATGCTGCCCTACATTCCTACAAGAACTGGTTAAAGGGATAATCACTCCACAAATGTACACAGACAAAGGTTACCAAACACTTTAATTATCCAGCTTTTAAAAATGCTCTGAAGTGATGATATTCCAAGTTAGTTTTGTCTCATTACTCTAAGTTCTTTGTAATGCTTAAGCCCTGTCCATCACTGAGATATGGTGCAACAGGGTTAAGCCTTGTTTTTGTACACACAAAATTGTCTGCACTGTTCACACACTACACATGAACAATGCGAGTCTCACCTCCTCAGCTTTGCTCCTGACCTCAGTAGGTATCTGATTGCTCTTACGGATCTTCAGCTGCTCTTTGGCTTTCTTCATGTCCTTCTCCACTCGTTGCCAGTCAACTTTGATGTACCCAGTATGGTTTGCAAGCTACAGTATCAACAATAATGACAACAAGAAATGAGAAACAGATTTGTTATTTCTTTTCATCAGGATAAATCCTGAAGTAGACTCTCGAAACCCTCTGACTTTCCATTTTTGGAGACATCTGCCATTTGATTATTTGTATCATGATGACATCTACTCAGCATCCCCCCAATATGTGAAGCCATATGCCTGGCACTAGAAATAACTACTGGCAATTCTTTTATTTATACTCTTACAACCCTTTTACAAAGAGTTATGTAAGATGAAAATCAAGGTGGGGGATCAAGATGTAGGGTGAAGAGATGGATCTTACAGCCAATACAAATGTTTCCAGAGAATGACCCTGACAATGTGCCCATGAGTGTCAGTTTCCTGACAACGTGAACAGAATAAAGCATTCCGGCAGTAATTACTGTTGCTTAACAGGAAGAAATATAGCATCCAGCCCCACAGAGATTTCTCATGAGCAACTTCATATAAACGGGTATTAAGAGAAGCACATCCAAAGACACCTACAGCATATACCTATTTCCCTTGATAAAAAAACAGCAGGCAGAAACACTAAAACTCAGTGTAAATCTGATTCAAGCATGTAGTTTTTTGATGACGGATTAATATCATCCAAGGAATGAAGAGAATGACTATAGCCGACAAATCAATGGCCTATCAATATCACTTCTCTCTACCTGGATATCTCAAAATATCCCAAACTAAAAGTCGTCACTTTGCTAGAGTCTCCTCCTGCATTGTTGCTCTTCCTCTAGTCCCTATTTTAGCTAATGGCACCACCAGTCACCCAAACAGACTACAGAAAATACTTGTGATGTGTATCATAAACAAAACATTGAGACTCAAAAAAAGTGAACTTCTTATAGAGATCAGTAAGAAAGAAAATTCACTTTAAAAATGGGTAAGGGCAATTCACAGAGGAAGGTGTCCACGAAAAGGAAAAAGTTCAACCTCACAAGTAATCAAGCCATAGTAGCTCTACTTATGAGTTTATAACTAGAAATTCACAAAAGTCTATCAATACATGAATGGATAAACAAATTGTATCATGTTTACACAATAGAATATTACTTAGTACTAAAAAGAACAAATTACTTATAGCAACCACATAGTTGAGTATCAATGTTTGTATCTAAAAGGTGGTTCTGGTTCATTTACTCTGTTTATCCCACAAAATCCTGCTATTAAACTGAGAGAATACATGGACTAGCTATTTGAAGGCTCTTACATAAAAACAGCAGCATGCAGATTGGAAAAGACCAGAAAACCAAAGCACCACCAAACTGGCGGCGTGTTTCCTGCTTTTCCTGCAGTATCGCCTGGCTTAACCTCAAGGCAGGACTCAAGAAACATCTGACGAAATTCAACGCAAATTCATGATAAAACTCTCAGAGAAAGAGGATTAGAGGGGAACTTCCTCAATTTGATAAAGAACATCTACCAAAAAAAACCCTGCAGTGAACTCAGAGTCAGCACAACATGGCAAGAAAAAGAATTAGGAGGCATCCTGATTGACAAGGAAGAGGTCAAACTGTCTCCAATCATAGACATCTTTGTCTACATAGAAAATTTCATAGACTTCAACAAAAAAACAAAAACTCCTAGACTAAAAAAGTGAGTTTAGCAGGGTCACAGGATACAAATTCACACAAAACCAACTGAATTTCTAAATGCTAGCAATTTGAACTGGAAATGAAAAATGTTTAAATGATTTACAACAATAGGTGCTAAAAATAATTCAATATTGGGTACAAATCAAATAAAACATACAGGATCTGTATACTGAGAACTACAAAATGCTGAAGAAAGAACTCAAAGACAACCTAAATAAATGGAGAGACGACATGTACATGGAATGGAATGCTCAACACAGAAATGAGATGCCCAATTCTCTCCAAATTGTCTATAGATCCCAGCAGGATTTCTTATAGATACATAAATAAGCTGGTTCTAAAATTTATATGGAAAGGCAAAGGAACTGGAATCACCAAAATGATTCTGAAAAAACACAGAGTTGGGGGAATCACACTACCTGATTTAAGATTTACTATAATGCTACAGCAGTCAAGACAGCATGTGATACTGAAGAAGACAGACACAGACCAACGAACAGAATAAAAAGTACAGAAGCAGACTTGGACAACTACAACTGATTTTTTACAAGGGTGCAAAAGTAGTCACCCAGGGGACTTCACCACCACCATTACTACTTCCTGCTCTCCTTGGCATTACTGGGGGACTGCACTGCAGGGGCAAAGCAACACCAGAACTGGGAAAAGCAGCCTCTCCCGCTGCAAGGTCCCTCCAGCGTCCTCTACTGACAAAGCTCAACATCCTACTTCCATTGCAGCACAACAAGTAGAGGGAGCCGAATAAACTGACAACTGGCAAGCGTTGTTGCTGGGCTCTGAAAGCTGCAAAAAGTGCTGGAAATGATCTACAGCTTGGTAAGAAAAAGCAACTATATTCATAAAGACGTGAAGGAAAAATTTCACTGTTCACAGATGGCATAAAAAGATTTTATAGACAAAACCCAAAAGAATCCCAGACAAGTCAGAAATAAGAGACTTTTTTAACAAGGTGGCTGGCTGAAACAACATCATAAAATATCAACTGTATTTCAACACATTAGCATGAATCAGAATGTGTAGTTTTAAAAATTGTATCATCCACAAGAGCAACTAAAGTTATAAGGTATCCAGTAATAAAACTGAATCACAGATGTACAAGATCTATATGGAAAAATAATAAAAGTCTATTCAAAGGCATTAAAGAAAACCTAAATAATTGGAGAGAAAACCCATGTTCACAGATAGAATACTCAATATCATAAGAGATATCTACATGGTTCCAATGCAATTCCGATAAAAATTTCAACACGATTTTTGAAAATAACTGACAAGTCTGATCTAAAATTTAGATGAACAAGCAGGAACACAAAAGTAGCTGCAACACTCCTGAAGAATAAGGTGGAAAAATTTGCATTACCAAATATTAAGCTTTAGTACTGTCATAAAGATAGAAAGTTGACTAGTGGAATAGAACACAGAAACCAGAGTCACAGCCACACATACATGGATTTTGATATATGAAAGAGACAATGCTGCAAATGTTGGGAATGGGAAGAATTATTCACTAAATTCTGCTCAATTATCAGTATGGAAAAAAGGAAACTGTATCCCTATGTCAAACTATAACTCGTGATATAACTGATCTCCCAACATTATGCTTGCCTCCTGCTCTCACTCCTCTGGTGACAGATAACATGAGTGCCTGCCACCAATTCTCCACGTTTCACCTCTGCAGCAAAGCAGTGTCCCTGTACCCCTTGAATATTGGAATTATCCAACACCAAAATCTCATTTTGAGGTGCCTTTCTGGAGACACTTTCAATACCAATTATTTCTGTCAGGGCCCCAAAAAGAAAGAGAGGACACACTCAAATTAAGACATTTCAAAGCAATATTAAGATGTTTATGAAGTTTGGGGCAGCATATAAGGGAAACAACAGGGACAGAGATGTTACTGCACTTCCACCTGAAGGGTCAAGGGGAAGGAGAGAGAGGTGTAAGGAGAGGCCCCACCTTGCAGGGCGTCTGACCTGTCCAGCAACAGAGCCAGCACCTAACAAGCCTACAGGGAAGCAGCCAACAAAAGTGAGGCTACATGACTTTTGAGGCTTGGGCAACAAAGGAGATGCAATTTGCACCACGTTTCTGGAGCACTGTGCTTGGGAGTCCTGAGGTCAAGGTGGTGTGAGGAAGCCTATGCCGGCACAGGGACCACATGGAAGAGCACTGAGACTATGGACATGGGGGAAGTAAGGAGAGGAGGAGGGAAGACAAACAGAGACAGAGAGACAAAGAGGCCCCACAAGTCCAGACCTACCCCAATCCTCTGATCATCTGGCCTGTAACCACATGAGACTCTGATCCACAAGCCCCTACCTTAACCCTCCCCAAACTCCTGTAACCATGAGAGAGAATAAAGTGATCATTATTTGAAGCCATTAGGTTTGGGGGAATTTGTCATGCAGCAATACCACACTCAACCCAGATACAGCCAATTACCAGCTTCCCTCTTCAATACATTTGATTTTCACCTGACCTATCTGCAAAACTCACTCCAATCAAGGTGCTAATGCAGAACTTACCTTGCAAAAGTGAGGGTTGCCAACTGTGGGAAGAGACAAAGGGCTGTGAATTCAGAGACTCTGGCATGATTCAGCAAGTTATGGCTCCCACAACACAGCAGCTCTATGCACCGCTGCATGACAGAATCACGTCAGGAGTTTTAAGTTTTCCAATGAAATCACACTGTGGGTCAGGGGTGGCACAGGTTGGCTCTTTTAAAAACTCCTAGGTGATTCCAATGCGGAGCCAGGTTTGAATATCAATGCCGCAGAGCTAAGAAATGTATGCTTAATACAATCAAACGTCAGTTTTCTTTTGTTTTTGGAGAAACTGCTCCCCTTTTCTTTTTCAAGTCTTGCTTGTAAGTCTCTCCTAAGCAGTCTCAAAAGAACTGGCAACCACTGGTTCTGAAACTATGGGTCAAGGAGACAGCAGACAACATCTGAGTGTACTGTCACTTAGCTCCCATTTCTCATCACATGCTCCACGTCCCCTCTGTAAAAGCTAGCTATATTAGCATATGAGACTAAATCATCACAGCACACTTATATTTTTGAAATCACATCTGCTTAATATTTGAGCTGGTCTTAAAAACTCTTTCAAGGGAGCTATGATAAGGAATTTGCACTTCTGTCCCCACATGAGGAAATAAAATGTGACTGGATAAATAACATTTACTAGTACAATGGATAAAATCTGACTCAAACGGTCACTAGCATTTAAAATAGTACACAGACAGGACTGTATTACAACTCCCCACACCACATTCCTTAATGGGCAGGTGGAATTTCCAAACATCTGAGAACATTTCACATACAGACCTGAAGGAGAAAAAATCCACCTCCCACAGCTGTTGCAGCCAACTTTCCAACCTTCTGGAATATGAAACCCGTGCACCTACAAAAACAAATCAACATCAGACAAATTGATGAGCTGTCAGTTTTGCATAAACAATGCATTTCTGGCAATGTTCATATCTTATGTAGCTTAAGATGATCTAGCTCCTTCCTATCCCCTACATAAAGCCCAGCCCCAAGAGGAGCATGCCATAAGGAAATAAAATCTTGGCTCTATGAATGTTGTGGTCTTGAGTAAGTCCCTTAAAACTCTCAGGTTATATTTTTAAAAGACGACTCTGGCTACATTGTGGAGAAATGATTAAACGGGGAGGATGAAGTCAGAGACTCTAATTAAGAGGGTAAAGTAGCAATCCAGAAGAGAAATGAATGCCATGGGCCGAGGTAGAGATTGCAAGGAAGGAGGAGACCTGAGAACTGTTTGTGAAGAAAAAAATAAAACACGCCTGAGTTTGAGGACAGGACAGTTGCAAGGGATAAGTCACAAGATTCTGTCCTGAATGTGGCATTTTTTACAATATAAAAACAAGGAAGAGAAACAGAGGAAAAGGTGGGGGAAGGGAGGGGAAGAGATAATGTCATTTTGAATGTGTTGAATGCAAAATGTCCACATGATATCTGAGTGGCAACATCTCGTAGCCAGTTTAATATAATTATGCGTTTATTATTGTCTATCTTCCTGCCCCCACCCGATACATAGCTTCATGAAGGCAGAGATTTGTTGTGTTCATTGCTGAACACGTATCAGCTGTAATCATTAACCACTGTTGAAAAAATCCTCCCTAGACTCCAATTATCCAGCCACCTTCCCTTTTCTCTGCTCTCCTGTACAGCAAAACTACTTTGAGGCCATCTCTTTTGTCCTGTGTCCATATTCTCTCACACCTACTCCATTCAGGCTTTTGTCCCATGACTTCAATGAAACCATTCCTATCAAGGTTACCACTGATCTTGACCTCACCAAATGCTAGTGTTCACTTCTCAGCTTTAATCTCATCTGACCTACAACAGCTTTTGACACAGTCAATTACTCTCCCCTTCTTAAAAAAAAGAAATTTTATTGTGTATATTTGAGGTTTACAACATGATGTTATGGGATACATATAGACAAGTAAAGTGGTTACTATAATGAAGCAGATTAATATATCTATCATCTCACAGTTACTTTTTTGTGGTAAGAGCAGCTAAAATCCACTTATTTCATGGAAATCCCTAAGGCAATACAATTGCCTGAATGGAGTAGGTGTGAGAGAATATGGACACAGGACAAAAGAGATGGCCTCAAAGTAGTTTTGCTGTACAGGAGAGCAGAGAAAAGGGACAGTCGATTACTCTCCCCTTCTTAAAAAAAAGAATACAATAAAATTGTATTAGCTGCAGTCCTCATGCTGTACATTGGATCTCTAGACTTGCTCCTCTTACATATTTGCTACTTTGTATCCTTTGACCTACATCTTCCCATTTCCTCCCATCCTATCCCTGGTAACCAGTTTTATTTCTTTATATTTATATTTATTACATTATAGCACTGTCTGTATATATGACTTTTTCCCCACACATATGAGATCGTGCAGTATTTTGTCTTTCTGTGTCTTATTTCACTTAGCATAATGTCCTCCCAAATCTATGCTATGGCAAACAGCACAATCTCCTTTTTTAAGGCTAAATAGTATCCCATTGTATACACATTTTCTCTATCCATTCATCCATTGATGGACACTTAGGATGTGTCCTTATCTTGGCTACCGTAAACTAATGCTGCACTGAACATGAGAGGGCAGATATCTTTATGAGGTGGTGATTTCATTTCCTTGGGGTATATACTCAGAAGAGGAATTGCTGGGTTGCATGGTAGTTCTAATTTTAATTTCTTTAGGAACCTCCATACTGTTTTCCATAATGGTTGTAGCAATTTACATTCCCGCCAACAGTGTACTAGGGTTCCTTTTTCTCCACACCCTCATCAACAATTATCTTTCTTTTTGATAACAGCCATTCTAACAGGTGTCAGGTGATATCTCATTGTGGTTTTAATTTGCATTTCCCTGATCACTGGTGATGCTAAGCATCATATACCTCTGGTGGCCATTTCCATGCCTTCCTTGGGGAAATGTCTGTTCAGGTCTTTTGCCCATGTTTTATCAGGTTATTTGTTATTCTGCTATTGTACTCTCCTTCTTGACATCTTTCTGCTCTGGAATACCATTCTCTCTTGGTTTTCCTCATATATCACTGGCCATTCCTTATCAGACAATTTTGCTTCCTCTTTCTGACTTTTGAATGTTAGGTTGTCCCAAGACTCAGTCCTAGAACCTCTTTGCTCTGTGTATTCACTTTCTATCTGCTGGGTGTATACCATGATCTCTGATGTAGGTTACTGTTACAGCTCCTCATCTGGACTCCTTACCTCCACTTTTGCCCCCTAGAATCTACTCTCAATATAGCAGACCATACAATCCTAAAACAGGGGACGACAAACCGCAGCCTGGGAGCCAAATCCTGCCAGACATCTCTTTGTAAATCAAGTTGCAACGGAGACTGTGTGACCCATAAAGCCTACAATATTTACCATATGGGCTCTTTTCAGAAAAATTTCGCTGACCCCTGCTCTAAAATGTAAGATCAAGGTACACTTCTGCTCATAACCTTCCAGTAGCTTCCCTCCTCACTAAGAGAGAAAGTTAAAGCCTTACACTTAACATCTTGTCTCCCATTACCTCACTACCCTCATTGTCTACTGTTCTCCCCTTATTACATTTCAGCTCAGTAAGAGAAAGAACTACAAATACAACAATGCATGGAGAACCTCATAAGACTTAATCTTTTTTAAACAAAAGTTAGATGTCAGGCAGTATACTTCTGAAGCAACTCTGAAATTGGAAGGTTGGTAGGACCAGTAAATAAATCATAAGGGTCCATTTTAAGAGCGTTCCACTGTTCAGACTTACTAAAGTATAATCAGAGTCACTGATACATATTTAGAATGGTTACAGATTTTTGCTGTTACAAAAAATGTTGCACTGTTTATAACACCTGGCTTTTTCTCTTTTTAAAACAAAACATGCATTTTTAATAAAGCCTAATAATAAAGCTAGACCCAAAAAGATCAAGCAATTTCTAAGTAACTGGATCCAAGAACAAGAATCAAGCACATCTATAAGAATAAAAAATATCTAGCACCCAATGAAATAAAATTCATAATATCTACCATCTAATTAAAAACTACCAGGCTTGCAAGGCAGAAAAATATGAACCATGATAAAAAAAAAATCAACTAAAAGAAACCCAGAAATGATACTGATGACAAAATTAGTAGACAAAAGCATTAAAAGTTATTATAATTATATTCAATATGTTCAAGAAGCTAGAGAAAAGACTGCACATAATAAGTAGAGGCAAGGAAGCTCTTTTAAAAACATGCAAATCTTGGCTGGGTACAGTGGCTCATGCCTGTAATCCCAGTACTTTAGGAGGCCAAGGCAAGAGGATTGCTTGAGCCCAGGTGTTTAAGGCCAGCCTGGGCAACATAGTGAGTCCTCATCTCTCTAAAAATAACTTTTTTTAATTAGCCAGGCATGGTGGCATGCACCTGCAGTTCCACCATTCGGGAGGCTGAGGTGGGAGGATCTCTTGAGCCCAGGAGGTAGAAGTTGCAGTGAGCTGTGATTGTGCCACTGCACTCCAGCCTAAGCAACAGAGCAAGACAGTCTCAAAAAAAAGATGCAGATCAAACTTCTAGAAATAAAAACTACAATGTCTGAGATGAAATATATAGCAGTTTAGACACTGTAGAAGATTAATAAACTTCATGAAATAGCAATAAAAACTATCGAAAATGAAATAGAAAAGAGATAAAAAAATGAAAGTGGTTATGATACTGAACTATAGTTATACAAGATGTTACCACGGGGGGAATTGGGGAATGGGCATAAGACCTCTCTGGATTATTTTTAACTGCATGTGAATCTACAATTATCTCAAAATAAAGTTTTAAAAAAGTAAACAGTATTAATGAATTGTGGAAAAACTTCACACAGCCTAATAAATGTGTAATTGGAATCACTGAAGGAGGACAGAAAAAAATATTTGAAGGACAGAAAATATTCCAAGCTTCAAGAAAACTATATATCTACAGATCCAAAAAGCTCAATGAAATCTAAGCAAAAGAGACAAAGAAGGCCAGGCATGGTGGCTCACACCTGTAATCGCAGCACTTTGGAAGGTTGAGGCAAGAGGATCACCTGAGGTCAGGAGTTTGAGACCAGCCTGGCCAACATGGTGAAACCTCATCTCTACTAAAAATACAAAACTTAGCCAGGTGCAGTGGCGCATGTCTGTAATCCCAGCTACTCTGGAGGCTGAGGCACGAGAATCACCTGAACCTCGGAGGTGGAGGTTGCAGTGAGCTGAGAGATCATGCCACTGTACTCCAGCCTGGGTGACAGAGAAAGAGTCTGTCAAGAAAGAAAGAAAGAGAGAAAGAGAGAAAGAGGGAAAGAGGGAAAGAAAGAAAGAAGAAAGAGAGAAAGAGAGAAAGAGAGAAAGAGAGAAAGAGAGAAAGAAAAGAAAGAAAGAAAGAAAGAAAGAAAGAAAGAAAGAAAGAAAGAAAGAAAGAAAGAAAGAAAGAAAACTCTAGCAAGGTACAACCTAATCAAACTGCTTAAAATAAATGGTAAAGAGAAAATCTTTTTTTTTATTTTTTTATTTTTTACTTTTTATTTTTTTTTGGAGACGGAGTCTCGCTCTGTCACCCAGGCTGGAGTGCAGTGGCGGATTTCGGCTCACTGCAAGCTCTGCCTCCCGGGTTCCCGCCATTCTCCTGCCTCAGCCTCTCGAGTAGCTGGGACTACAGGCGCCTGCCACCAAGCTCGGCTAATTTTTTGTATTTTTAGTAGAGACGGGGTTTCACTGTGTTAGTCAGGATGGTCTCGATCTCCTGACCTCGTGATCTGCCCGCCTTGGCCTCCCAAAGTGCTGGGATTACAGGCGTAAGCCACCGCGCCCGGCCTAGAGAACATCTTAAAAGGAGCCTGAAGGGGGAAAAAAGAGGTATTAGGTAAAGAGGAATAAAGTTTGGAGTAAACACATTTCCCACAGAAAATAATACAAAGCTAAAAGACAATGAAGTAACATTTTCAATGTACTGAAAAAAAAAAAAAAACCCATCACTCTAGAATTCTATACTAAGTGATCTTGCAAAAACAGAGATGAAATAAAGACCTTTTTCACAGATACAAAAACTGGAAAAAAAAATATCCCCAGCAGACCAGCAATACAAGAAATGTTAAAGGAAGTTTTCAGGCAGGGGAAAATGATATCATATAGAAATCAGGATCCACACAAAGGCATGAAGAGCACAAGAAATGGAAATTATGGAGAGAAATATGAAAGGCTTCCTTCTTGTTATTAAAAACTATAAAAATTCAGTATTTAATGCAAAAATAATAAGAATGTATTATGGATTTATAAGACATGTAAAGGTAAGATCTATAGCAATGAAAACAAAGGGGGAAGGGGAAAATGGAAGCATACTGTTATATCATATATGAAGCGGTAGATTTCTTGAAGGCAGACTATAAGTAGAAGATGTCTCCTATAAACCCTAAAGCAACCACTAAAATTACACAATGAACAACTGTAGCGAATAAGCTAACAAAGGATGTAAATGTAATTATGAAAATATCCATGAAAATGAAATTATGAAAATGGAATTGAAAATATTTGATTGAAGCAACAAAATAAATAAATTGGACCTCATCAAAATTAAAAATAAATTGGACTTCATCAAAATTAAAAACTTTCTTGTATCAAAGAACATTATCAAAACAGTGAAAAAACAAGTTAGAGAACAGGACAAAATATTTGCAAATCGTGTCTGGTAAGGGTCTAGAATCCAGAACATATAAAGAACTCTTACAACTCAATAACAAAAAGACAAATCCAATTAAAAATGGGCAAAGGACTTGAGTTGACATTTATACGGAGAAGATATACAAATGGCCAGCAAGTACATGAAAAGATGCCCAAAAGTTAGGTGAGTCATCAAAAAAGTAAACATAGAATTATCGTATGACCCAACAATTCCACTCCTGGGTAAATACAAAAAAAAAGAAGACCTAAAAATAGGTATTCAAAAAATACTTCTACCCAATGTTCATAGCAGCATTATTCACAACAGTCAAAAGAGGTGGAAACACCCCAAATGTCCACCAACAGATGAATGGATGAACAAATTGTGGCATATACATACAGTGGAATCCTACTGAGCTATAAAAAGGAATGAAGTAGCAACATATATACACTATAACATGGATGAACCTCAAAAGCATTATGCTAAGTGAAAGAAGCCAAATACAAAAGTTCACCCGTTGCATAATTCAATCTATATGAAATGTTCAGAATAGGTCAGTCCATAAGGACAGGAAGCACACTGTGGTTGCCAGGAGTTGAAGGAGGGAAGAATTAGGAGTAACTGCTCAATGGGTACTCAGTTTTATTTGGAGGTGATAAAAGCATTTTAAAACTATATAGAGATAGTGGTCGTACAATATTGTGAATGTACTAAGTTGTACTGAACTATAAACTTTAAAATGGTTAGTTTTATGTTATGTGAATTTCATCTCAGTATATATGCACACACATATATAACATATATACTTATATTATGCACATACACACACACAAATACTTGATCCAAAAGAAACCAAAAAATGAAAACAAAGAACAGATTAAATACCAAGATGGTAATTTTGAACCCAATAATAACAAAAACAAACATCCCACTTGCAATCTACAGATTCAATGCAATCCACATCAAAATTCCAATGATACTTTTCACAGAAAGAGAAAAAAAATCCTAAAATTCACAGGGAAGTACAAAAGACCCCTAATAGCCAAAGCAATCTTCAGTAAAAAGAACAAAGTTGGAGGCATCATCATACTACCTGATCTCAAAATATACTACAAAGCTATAGTAACCAAAACAACATGGTCCTGGCATTAAAAACAAACACATAGACCAACGGATCAGAATAGAGAGCCCAGAAATAAATCCATGTATTTACAGCCAACTGATTTTTGACAAAGATGCCAAGAACACACAACAGGGAAAGGACAGTCTCTTCAAAAAATGGTCCTAGGCAAACTGTTTATCCACACGCAAAAGAGACCCTCATCTCAAACCGTTGCAAAAATCAACTGGAAACAGGTTAAATACTTAAATATAAGACCTGAAACTGTAAAACTACTAGAAGAAACCAGGGAGAAAACTCCATGACACTGGTCTGCACAAAGATTTTTTGGATATGACCCGAAAAGCAAAGGCAACAAAAGGCAAAAATAGATAAATGGGATTACATCAAACTAAAAAGCTTCTGTACAGCAAAGGAATCAACAGAGTGAAGAGACAGCCTAAAGAATGGAAGAAAATATTTGCAAACCATACATCTGATAAGAGGTTAATATAAAAGATATACAAGGGATTAAACGACTCAATTGTAAAAATATAACCTGATTAAAAAATGGGCAAAGGACCTGAATAGACATTTCTCAAAAGAAGACATACAAACATACAAATGGCCAATAAATAAGGTATATGAAAAAAATGCTCAACATCACTAATCATGAGAAAAATGCAAACCACAATGAGTTATCACCTCACACCTGTTAGGATGGCTATCATCAAAAAGACAAGAGATAGCAAGTGTTAGTGAGGATGCAGAGAAAAGGAAATTTTTGTACACTGTTGGTAGGAATGTGAATTAGTAGAGCCATTACGGAAAACTGTATGGACACTCCTCAATAAATTAAAAATAGTAGAACTAATAACATATGATTCAGCAATCACACTACTGGGTATACAGCCAAAGGATATGAAGTCAGTACATTAAAGAGGTATCTGCATTCCCATGTTCACTGCAACTATTCACAATATCCAAGATACATACAACTTAAGCGTCCATCAACAGATGGATAATGAAAATGTGGTATATTACATAATGGAATACTGTTCAACCCTTAAAAAGGAAATCTTGACATTGTGACAACATGGATTAACCTGTAGGACATTATGCTAAGTAAAATAAGTCAGGCAAAGAAAGACAAATACCAAATGGTCTTACTTATATGTGGAATCTAAAAATGTCAAATTCATTGAAATAGAGAATGGTGGTGACCAAAGGTTGTGGGGTGGGCGGTTGGGGAAATGTTGGTCAAGGACACAAAAATTCCAGTTAGGAGAAAGAAGTGTAGGATATCTACTGTATATCGTGGTGACTACAGTTAATAGCAACATATTATATATTTGAAAATAGGTACAAGAGTAGATTTTAAGTGTTCTCACCACAAAAACATGGTAAGTATGTGAGGTAATACATGTTAAATCGCTTGATTTAGCCATTCCACAATGTATACATATATCAAAACATCATGTATATACAATTATATACAATTTTTGTGTTGTTTTGTTTCATTTTTGAGACTGGGTCTCATTCTGTCACCCAGGCTGGATGGAGTGCAGTGGCACGATCTTGGCTTACTATAACCTCTGCCTCCCAGGTTCAAGCCGTCCTCCCACTTCAGCCTCCCAAGTAGCTAGCACCACAGGTGCACACCACCACGCCCAGGTAATTTTTGTATTTTTTGTAGAGATGGGGTTTCACCATGTTGCCCAGGCTAGTCTCAAACTCCCGAGCTCAAACGATCCACCCGCCTCGGCCTCCCAAAGTGCTGATATTAAAGGTGTGAGCCACTGCACACAGCCTAAATTTTTACTAGTCAATTAAAAGAATTTTTAAAATAAACTTAAATGTAAATAGTCTAAGCACCCTAATTTAAAGGAAGAGATTGTCAAATTGGATTCTAAAAAATTAACAACCACCTATATGGAAACTACAAGAAACCTACTTTACATGTAAAGACTCAGCTGGGTGTGGAGGCTTATGCCTGTAATCCCAACACTTTGGAAGGCCAAGACAGGCAGATCATTTGAGGTCAGGAGTTCGAGACCAGCTTGGACAATATGGCAAAACCCTGACTCTACTAAAAATACAAAAATTAGCCTGGGGTGACAGTTCACACCTGTAGTCCCAGCTACTTGGGAGGCTGAAGCAGGAGAATTGCTTGAACCCAGAGGGCAGAGGTTGCAGTAAGCCGAGATCACACCACTGCACTCTAGCCTGGGTGAGAGAGCAAGACTATGTCTCAAAAAAAAAAAAGAAAGAAAGAAATATAAAGACTCCACAGGACCCTATTCCATGTGCCTCTTCCCTTGGCTGAGTTAATTTGTATCTTTTTACTGTTAAAAAATTTTTAAAATATGAAATACTTAGGGATAAATCTGATATAAGATGTGCAAGATCTATAAGCATTGCTGAGAGAAATTAAAGAAAACCTAAACAAACTGGAGAGAGACACCAATGTTTATGGATCAACGCAATCCCAGTCAAAATCTCATCAGGTGTCTGGCAGAAACTGGCACCAAGCTAATTCTAAAATTCACATGGAAATGCTAAATACCTAGAATACTCAAAATAGCTTTGATGAAAAACAATTTGGCAGTACAAAGAGCTCAAAAACATACAGTCAACTGATTTTCAACATAGGTGTAAAGGCAATTCAGTGGAGAAAAAGATAGTCTTTTTTACAAATGTGGGCACAACTAGATATCCATATGCAAAAAAAGCTTGGATTCCTACCTTATACCATATACAAAAAGTAAATCAAAATTGATCACAGAACTAAATATAAAATCTGAACCTATATACCATCTAGAAAAAGCGAGAGAAAATCTTGGTGACCCTGGA
Source organism: Macaca nemestrina (assembly GCF_043159975.1). Lineage (NCBI taxonomy): Eukaryota > Metazoa > Chordata > Mammalia > Primates > Cercopithecidae > Macaca > Macaca nemestrina. The sequence goes on from NC_092145.1 coordinate 854,089, forward strand.
TTAAGCAAATATTCTCAGACATGACACCAAAAGCTGGAGCTACAAAAGAGTTGCACTTCAAGATTAAGAACTTCTGCTCTTTTAAAGGTACAGTTCAGATAATGAAAAGCTACACAGAAGTAATGTATTTGCAAATCACATATGTAAGACTTCTATCTAGAATATTTAAAGAACTCTCACAATTCAGCAATGAAAGAAAACCAACAACCCAATAAAAATATGTGGAAAAGATTTGAACAAATAAGTCACCAAAGATATACGAATGGCAAAAAATAAGCCCATGAAAATGTTCAACATCATTAGTCATTAGAGAAATACAAATTCAAACCACAATGAGATCCAACTTCATACCCACTAAGATGGCTGTAATCAAAAAGATAATACCAAGTGTTAGTGAGGATGCAGAGGAACTGGAACCCTCACACATTGCTGGTGGAGATGTAAGATGATACAGGCACTTTAAAAACTGGCAGGTACTTGTAAATTTAGAACATTCACTTACTACGTGACTCAGCCATACTATTCCTAGATATTTACCAAAAAGAAATGAAAGCATATGTTCATACAAAGACTCGGACACAAACTTGAAGTTTTATTTGTAATAGCCAAACAATGAAAAAAAAAATACTCAAATGTGCATCAAAGGTGGATGGAGAAACAGATTGTTGTACATCCATACAACAGAGTACTACTTAGCAATAAAAAGGAATGAACTATTGATAAACAGAAAAGTACAGATTATCTCAAAATTATTATGGCGAAGGCTGACGCAGGAGAATTGCTTGAACCCAGGAGGCAGTGAGCCAAGATCGCGCCACTGCACTCCAGTCTGGGCAACAAAGCAAGACTCCATCTCAAAACAAAAAAATGTATTATTATGGTGAATAAAAGAAGCCAGGCAAAAAAGGATATATACTATGTAATTCCACTTCTAAAAAGAATCTAGAAAACGTCAAGTAATCTATAGTAATAGAAAGCAGATCAGTGGTGGGAGCATGGCATGAAGGAAAGAGCGTGGGATTACAAAGAGGTACAAAGCAGCTTTTGAAGTGATAGATATGTTCATTATCTTGACTGTGGTGATGGTTTTATGGGCATGTACATATGTAAAAATGTATCAAATTGCATACTTTAAATATGTGCAACTTATAATATACCTATTTATTAAACTTAAAAACTAAGAGATAAAGAAAATAGCCAAGATGTTCCTAAAGAATAAGATAGCAGACACACAAATATGCATGCACACACACACTCACATAAAGCAACGGGGAAAGGGATAGCTTTTGCAATAAATTAATTTGGGACAAATGGGTATTCCACATGGGGAAGAAAAGAGGAATCTACCACATACTGAGCACAAAAACAATTCCAGGTGGATAATAAATCTAAATGTGAAAGGTCAAATAATAAAAGTTCTGAAACATGGGGTAGGCAAAGATTACTTAAATAAGTCATAAAAATCACTAACCATTAAGGTTAAGATTGATAAAATTGACTATATTAAAAATAAGATCTTCAGTTCATCAAAAGATACCATAAAATGAAAAGATAACCACAGAATGAGTGAAAATATCTGTAATACACACAACTAACAAAGGACTGAGAATATTCAGAATATATAAAGAACTCTTACAGCTTAACAAGGGAAAGAGTGACAACTTCAGAGGAAAAAGACTAAAGTGGAACTGAAAGAGGAGATCCAAATGGTCACAAACATACGTAAAAGTTGATCAATGTCACTCCTACTCAGGGAAATGTAAATGAAGCCACCATGAAATACTACTACCTAACTACCAGACTTGGCAAAATGTTAACAGTCTGGATTTAATTGGATTACCTTGCTAAGGAAAAATTAACTAATTTTTAAAAAATTTAATAACCTGGCAAAATCAAGTGCCGCCATGTACAACAACAGGTTCATTCAGTCCTTGTTGGGACTGTAAACTGTTAAAAACAGTTTTGGAAGGTGGTTTGACATTATTTAGTGAAGCTAAAGATACCTATACCCATTACCTGGCAATTTCTAGGTACAGACCCTACAGAAATGTATGCATATATACACCGGGAAATCTAATACTCATATCAGCATAGTATTAGCCAAAAATGGAAGCAACTCAAATATCAGTCATCAACTCGATCAATATACTATGGTATAGTCATATAATGGAACTCAAAATACAAATGAAAGTGAAGAAACTACAACTATACACAAAGTAGTTGAACATATGAAACATCAGGTTGAGCAAAAAAAGCAAGACTCAAAAGAATACATACTGATTGCATTTACTTTAATCTGGAAACCAGGTAAACCACAGTATGTTATTTAGTGACATAACTGGTGTTAAAACTACAAAGAAAAGCAATGAAATAACTGCATAACAACCTCTTGAGTTTCTAGGGTGCACCACATTTTTTTTAACCTGAGCAGTTGTTACATAGGTGTTCACTCTATTTGCTAAAATGTACATCTGTTATATGCGCTGTTCTATATTTGCTATATGGTGCTATAAAATTTTTCAAATGTAAAGAGTCTATGAGATTAATGGATTCAATATTCACCTATGAAATTTGCTATTAACATTTTTTGAATTTATTACAAATGAAACCATAAGCTGTATCATATTAAGTTATCATCTGACATAGCTAATAAGTAGTTAGCTCTTTATTCTACCAGTTACCAGCTATGTGACCTTGGGCAAACTAATCTTTCTGAGCCTCAGTTTCTATAAAATGAGGATAGAAAATAACAGTACTAATTCCAGAGTTATGAGAAGGAAATGAGATATCTATGTAAATGCTTCAAACAGAACCTGGCATATAGCAAACAATCATTATGTATAACCATTAAATGGCACTTTAAGATGATGTTTAGACACACGCTACACATTAAGTGACCAATTTCACAAAAGCCAATGTGTTTTCATTGGTTAAAGGAGATGATGGTACCTATAACTGCAATACTAAATCATGCACAAAAGACAATGGACATCTTTCACATCACTTACCATCCAGTGACACCTCCAATGAACAGCTGGGTTGCCACGCTATACTTTTCTGCTGAAGGTCCAGATTCCTGCCCGAATAGCTTACGCCACCATGGCTGCTTCTTAGCAAATTCCGCAAGGTCCAGTGACTCAAAATTTCCGTCAAAGTTTCCTACAAGAAATAATATGTTAAATAAGAAAATACTTACTTTTATAAGAAATCACTACCATACCTAACTAGATTAAAATATATTTAAAGAAACAGAGATAGATATAATACGAAACCTCCAAATATTGTATTTTAAATAGTAAATTTATTCTAAGTTACAATTTTGGAAAATCAGACTAAAATCAGCAAATGCTAATGTCTATATTAGAGGGAAAAACCTAGAAAATCTAGAATTAGTCCTCTAGTTTGTCCTCTCAAATTTAAAAATAACAAAAAAGGCTGGGAATGGTGGCTCACGCCTGTAATCCCAGCGCTTTGGGAGGCCGAGGTGGGCGAATCACCTGTGGTCTGGAGTTCGAAACCAGTCTGGCCAAAATGGCGAAACCCCATCTCTACTAAAAATACAAAAATTAGCCAGGCGTGGTGGCGGGTGCCTGTAATCCCAGCTACTCGGGAGGCTGACGCACGAGGATTGCTTGAACCCAGGAAGCAAAGGTTGCAGTGAGCCGAGATAGCGCCGCTACACTCCGGTCTGGGCAACAGAGCAAGACTCCATCTCAAATAAATAAATCAATCCAAGAAGACCTACAAAAAACTGCCAGTAATGCATCCCAAATGAAACAAATTTGCCCCTTCTCTTCAGGAGTAACTCAATGCTATTCAGTAATCCACAAATTTTCTAAGTACTACGTAGATCTCCAGTGATAATGAAGATGAGAGGTAATGTTTAATTGAGCTCTTACTATTTACTAGGCAATGTGCTAAACATTAATCATGTATATCTAATTAAATCCAAAGAATAAGGTAGGTACTACTTATTAACTCAATTTTATAATTAAGAAATGAAAGCCAGGAACGGTGGCTCACGCCTGTAATCCCAGCACTTTGGGAGGCTGGAGGCAGACAGATCACCTGAGGTCAGGAGTTCAAGACCAGTCTGACTAACATGGAGAAACCCCACCTCTATTAAAAATACATAATTAGCCGGAGGTGGTGGCACACGCCTGTAATCCTAGCTACTCGGGAGGCTGAGGCAGGAGAATCTCTTGAACCTGAGGGGTGGAGGTTGTGGTGAGCCAAGATCACACCATTGCACTGTAGCTTGGGCAACAAGAATGAGACTCCACCTAAAAAAAAAAAAAAAAAAGGCGCCGGGCACAGTGGCTTACGCCTGTAATCCCAGCACCTTGGGAAGCCGAGGTGGGCAGATCACCTGAGGTCAGGAGTTCAAGACCAGCCTGGCCAACACTGCGAAACCCCGTCTCTACTAAAACTACAAAAATTAGCTGGGCGTGGTGGCACGCGCCTGTAATCACAGCTATTCGGGAGGCTGAGGCAGGAGAATCACTGGAACCGGGGAGGCAGAGGTTGCAGTGAGGTGAGATTGCGCCATTTCACCCCAGCCTGGGCAACAAGAGTGAAACTCTGTGTCAGAAAAAAAAAAAAAAAAAATGAAATGAAGGTTCCAAAGTTAAGTGATTTGCCCAAGCTTGGAGAAAGAATTAACAAAATGTCAATCCCTTTCTCTGTGGGAAGATAATGTCAGGCTCCCCTACTATACCCAGCCCTGTTTCCCTGGAAACACCGCACTAAGAAACGTCTGATATGAAATGTCAGCAATGTACTATTCAAAGCTGTTTACTGTAAAATTGACCTCAAATGATCAACTTCATTTGGCATGGAGTCTGTACAATCTTTTCACACATAATACAATAAACAATAGAAAATTACTACTACCCATGCAAAGGCAAAGCCATATAAAGAAACAAAATTTGTTTAAATAAACGAAATAGAAGCAGGCCAGGCATGGTGGCTCACACCTGTATCCCAGCACTTTGGAAAGCCCAGGGGGCGGATCACTCGAAGTCAGGAGTTCAAGACCAGCCTGGCCAACATAGTGAAACCCTGTTTCTACTAAAAATACAAAAATTAGCTGGGCGTGGTGGTGCGCGCCTGTAGTCCCAGCTACCCGGGAGGCTGAGACAGGAAAATCACTTGAACGCAGGTAGCGAAGGTTGTAATGAGCCAAGATTACACACAGCGAGACCCAGCCTCAAAAAAAAAAAAGAAATAGAACAGTGACGATCAAGATGCTGAAGTAAGCAAATAACAATGTTCGAAAACTGCTCAAAAGATTAAACATATATGTAATCGGAGTTCCAGAAGATTAGAAAGAATGGGATAGAAGTAACATTCGGCCTGACAACAAATGATGCCACATGGAAGTCTGGAAATGCAGAAAGGAATGACGGACACTGGAATGGGTAAATAGCTGGATAAATCTAAATGAATACTTACTGTACAAAATAATAATTACAGAAATTTTATACTTCAAAATCAAAGAAAAAAACAGAATAAAAAGTAGAACACAGGAATAGAAGGGAATTTCTTCAATCTGATATAGGACATCTATGAAAAATATACAACTAACATCATACTTGATGGTGAAATATGGAACACTTTCCTTTCCCTAAAATTTATTCAACTGCTTTTTGTTTTGTTTTGTTTTGAGACAGGGTGTCACTCTATCACCCACATCGGAGTGCAGTGGCACTATCACAGATTACTGCAATTTCAAACTTCTGGGCTCAAGCAATCCTCCCACCTCAGCCTCCCCAGTAGCTGGACTACAGCTGTGCACCACTGTGACCAACTGATTTTTTTTTTTTTTTTGTAGACAGGAGGTCTCACTTTGTTGCCTAAGCTGGTCTGGAACTCCTGGCCCCGAGTGATCCTCCCTCCTCAGCCTCCCAAAGTGCTGGGATTACAGGTGTGAGCCACCTCGCCCAGCACTGTACTGGAGTTCCTAGCCAGTACAATAGAAGAAAAGAAATAAAAGTCAAAGAGATTAGAAAGGAGGTACAATAATAATTCTGTCTTCATTGGCAGATAATACAACTGTGTATATAGAAAACCCAGAAAAATCTACAAAAAGGTACCAGAAGCAAGGTCACAGATTATAAGACCAATATTAAAAAGTCATTTGAATTTTTACATATTAGAAATGATGAACTGGAAAACAAAATAATTTTAATTGCAAAAATTATGTTGGAATAAATTCAATGAAAGATGCACAAGACCTCTTCACTGTAAACTACAAAACACTGCAAAGAAATTGAAGATGACCTAAAATAACAGGGATATACTATGTTTATGTTTTGCAAGACTCAATATTTTTAAGATGTTCATTCTCTCCATATATTGATCTATATATTCAATACAATCCCAATTGAAAAGTAGGCTTTTTTCTTGTTTTTTTGTTTTTTGTTTTTGAGATGGAGTTTTGCTCTTTTTGCCCAGGCTGGAGTGCAATGGCGCAATCTCGGCTCACCGCAACCTCCTCCTCCCAGGTTCAAGTGATTCTCCTGCCTCAGCCTCCCAAGTAGCTGGGATTACAGGCATGCACCACCACGCCCAGCTAATTTTTTGTATTTTCAGTAGAGACGGGGTTTCTCCATGTTGGTTAGGCTGGTCTCGAACTCCCGACCTCAGCTGATACACCTGCCTCGGCCTCCCAAAGTGCTGGGATTACAGGCGTGAGCCACCGCACCCAACAAAAAAGTAAGTTTTATGTAATTGACAAACTGGTTCTAAAATTCATATGAAGATACAAAAAAACCCAGCTGTGTTCCAGTTACTTCGGCTGTACAACCAATTACTCCAAAACTTCATGAAGCAAAACAATCATATATTATGCTCTCAGATTCTATCAGGAATTCAGTCACGGCACTGTGGTTTGTCTTTGTTTCATGATGTCTGAGGCTTTATCCAGAAGATTTACAGGCTGGGTCTGAAGACTCTACACTTATTCAGATAGACAGGCAGCTACTCTTTGTGAATCAGTCTAGGCTTCCTCACAGCATAGGAGCAGAGTTCAGGAGGTGAAAGTCCCAAGAAAGGGAGAGAGCAAATGCAGTTATTACTTCCACTACATTCTGTAGGAACAGGCAGTCAGTCACAAGCTCCCATCCAGATTCATGAAGAGGGAATATAGACCCCACCCCTGGGTGGGAGGAGTGTCAAAGTCACTAGGAAAAAGACCACGAGGAATCGTAAATATTGCTGCAATCAGGAAAATACAAACTGCCACAAACGGCCAGAATAATCCTGGGGGCGGGGGCGGGCAGGGGAAAGAGGAGGGTTCAAGGAATTTCAAGGCTTATTATAAAGCTACAGTATAATATACAACTACCTTAATTTCAAGACTTATAAAGCGATGACATTCAATACTGTCAAACTGACCCAAGGATACCCAAATATAGCAATGGAAGAGAATCAAGAATCCAGAAATAGATCCACACATATAGTCATTTGATTTTTAATAACATAGCAGCAAGGTAATTCAATGAAGGAAACAACAAGTGATGTTACAACTACTACATATTTAAAAACAAAAAAAAACTACTCTCAACCTCTACCTTAAACTATACACAAAATATTCAAGAATTCATTCAGGATACATCACAGATGCCCATTTAGCAGACAAAATATGGATGTTTGAGTACCCCATGGCCTCACAAGTAGTTAAATAATTTATTTTTCTAAAAAATAGTTTTCTAAAAAAATAATTTTTCTAATGTAACAGCAAAACATTACAGTTTTGTTTTAATGTAATTTGACCAAGCCCCTTAGATCAACAGGTGGCTCCAGTCAAAAGGGGGAATTAGAGGCTGAGGTGGGAGGATCGCTTGAGCCCAGTTGTGGCTGCAGTGAGCTGTGATTGTGCCACTGTGCTGTAGCCTGAATGACAGATCTAGTCCCTAAAAAAGAGAGTAGGGGGGAAGGTGGATTAAATGCGAGATATTTGGTCAGTCATTGGTCAAACACTGCTAAGCACTATGAGAGACAAAGTCAGCCACTAGCCACGTTTATGAGCCCACAAAATCAATGATCACAGTATTATGTGATCATCACTGTGATAACAATTAAAATTCATCTTAACCTCAAAATTTCTCACAACAATTTCCTAGGTGCAAATACCTAATCGACCTATACGTTTAAAGTCAATAAGAGAAGTCTGCTCTGCAGGTAAATACATAATTATCACATTGCACATTCCACCTTCCCAGAGTCATCTAAAATTTAGCGGTGCGCTGGTAAAATGTTTAACAGTTGGCTTTAGGCAAGGGCTGATTTGTAGTGTAGCCAATTTCCATTGTGTATTCATTCATCGTGAGCATGACATTACTGAATTGTGACACCACTGAACCGAGTTGGGAAGAGATGCACAGTAGAGCACCATAGTATAGTATCTCCTCCACAGAGATACAATAGATGTATAAATAACCCCAAAAGCAAAGTAACAATAAAAGATGGTAAATAATAAAAGTGATGAGTTTTTAGTATTTCCACTGCCTTTAACATACTTTATGTAATTTTACTTTTATATAATTGAGTTTTCGATCATGGCTCTGTTTAGCAATGGGATCCTGTGAGTCAGTACTAAATTAAATACAACCTAAGCATTCAAAATAGGGTAAGAAGTATAACTTAAAGACGTGCTCCACTGCGAATTACACGGAATCTTTGACTACGCCGACTAAACAGAAGGCTATTCTTAAGTACCATCCCATATGTGCTAGTTTTTCAAAACCAACAATAAAGCAATTGGGGAGGTGCCTTGTACACGGAACGACGCCATGAGGCATTTGAGATGAACGTCCAAAGGGACAAAGAAGCCAGACCGCTTCCGAGAACAGGGACAGAACGTTTCCGTGCTTCAGCTGCCGGGGGCGGCGCCGGAAGGCTGGGTGAGCTCCACTGGAGACGACACACCGGGGTGGTTAGGCCCCAGACACGCGCGTGACCTTGGCTGGACCCTGGGAGCGGATGGGCCAGGGGCGAGCCCCAAGCGCCCTCCCCGTCCCCGCGCCGCTTTGGCTCCCGGGGGAGCTCGGTCGGGACTGGCGGGCGCTGAGCCCTTCCCCTTCCGGAGCCCAGGAAGGCGGCTCCCCGCGGCGCCGGCCGCGCGCGCGCCCGCCCTTACCTTGAGTGGACGCGGCCATTTCGGTGAGCTTGTCTCGCGAGGACACACGCAGAGGATCTGCGCGGCAGGCCGCGGAGTGGCGCTCAGTTGTCGCCACCACTTGGCTTCCGGCACGTGGGGCAGATGTTTCCATTCCCACAGCGGCAGCGGAAGAGGGCGGGCCGGGCGCGCCGCTCCTGCTTCCAGTCTCCGCAAGCGGCTACATCACAGAGCTCAGCGAGCGGTGTCACAGGCCCCGCAGCCCCGCCCAACAGATGCACCGAGATGCGCGTGCGCAGAAAGCTTCCCGGGGGTGGGGCTCCCTCCCTAGTTCTCCCCCTACTCCCCACCTCAGTCTCCCCAAACCACCCCCCACTGTCCCCCATTTTCCCCCCTCCACCAACCGCGGCCGTCGGGGCTCGCTCGCTAAGTACGTGGAGGCGAGTTCCTGACGCGACTGCGACTCAATCCTCACCTGGTGAAGAATATTTTACCTATGACTCACTGAAAATAAAGGCGGCTGAGTGACCGTGTTTGCTCATGTAAACATTGAACAAATATTTATCGGCTCCTGCGATGTGCCCTACTCTTTTAGTGGAGGAAGACACATTTTATTTGTGTATTTAATTTTTCTTTTGAATTTTACATGTGAGTTATACTTAATAAAACTGACTTCAAAATATATCTTCAACAGAAAATTCAGCAAGTTTCTATTATGTTAGTTGAAACAGCCAGTCTTTTCCTTTACTTTTAAAAATTATTCATAAATGTAATTAGTGAATGATAATAAACAGTGATATCTGATCCACTACTTTAGGAGTGACACAATCAAGCTATTTTCTTTATAATCACTGTGCTATTGTTTTCTTTTTCTTTTCAATTATACTGCTTAATCTAGGATTTTGTAGCACCATAGGAGTTGAGTAAAAATAAATCGGTAGTTGTGTGGCTGTAGGCAAGCCATTTAACCTCTCTGTACCTCAGTTACCTTATCTGTATCCACATTGCCGTGTTGTCATGAGGATTAAATCAGATAGCCTATGTAGCACCTGGCAGAGAATTTATCACCCTGTACTGTAACTGTCTACTTTTCTGTCTCCTCCATTGCACTGGTATTCCCAGAGGATTGGGAACTGGGATTTCTTCAGTTCTGAGGCATAGAAGTATAACATAGTGGTTAGGAGCATGACTTCTGGAGCCAGAGTCCATGGGTTTGAATGCTACCACTCACAAGCTGTGTGACCACGAGGAAGTTGCCTAACCTCTCCGTGCTTCAGTTAAAATGAAGGTAAGAGTAGTACCTGTATTTAAAAGCACCTAGAATAGTTCCTGGCATGTAGTATCAGCTGTCATCTCTGCATCCTTGTACCTGTTGGAGAGGAGTGTTTATCAAAGGGACTTCTTGCCGCCTGTTTCCAAACCAGTCAACAGTATACCAATTGCTCCCGAACACATTCTTGTTTGTGCAGAACTGAGCTCAATGATAACGTTTTTATAGCAACCCTGATCAAGTTTCTTCTCATAAGCTTTTACACTTTGAGGCCCCTGTGGGAGACCTCACTCTCCCTAATACACATTAACCTGCGTAGGGTGTTTGAGCTCACCATGGCTACATTCTGATGTAAAGATTCTATACCTGGGCCAAATGTAAACAACCCGGAAAAGTGTTAGGTTAAAAACAAGACAAAATAAATAAATGAATAAATGCCAGGTGGTTATGAGTGCTATTGAGAAAAATATCAGTAATGCAGGTAGGGTAAAGAGCTTACAACATAAATGTGGTGTTCCATATTTAAACCTCATTCAACAGGCAAGATTTGAGCTGAAATGCGAAGGAGTTGTGGGAGAGGAACTACGTGGAAATCTAGGGGAAAAGAAATAGCAAGTATTGAGGTCCAGGGGCATGAGTGTGCTTGGTATTTTAGGGAAGAGTAAGGAGACCAGTATAACCAGAGTGAGATGAGACTACAGAGGTCAGGAGAAAGGGCATGCCAACCATGTGGGATGCTCTAGTACTTAGGCCATGGTAAAGATGTAGGGTTTTACCCTGATGGAGGTCAGAAGCCATTGGAGGATTCTGAGAAGAGGAGTGGTAGGATTTGCTTTATAGTTTTAAATTATAACTATAAATTATAGTTTTTAAAACAATAGTTGCCTAACCTCATGTTTTATGTAAAACTATAGTTTTAAAAACTATAAATTACTCACACTAGCAGCAGTGTGGGGGGCAAGTGCAGAAGCAGAGAGACTAACAGGTTGCTGGTTACTCTTGCTAGTGCAAGTGAATTCTAGAATCTTCGACAACATCCAGAACTTCTCTTGCTGCTGCCAATCAGGAAGAGGGTTGTAGTAGGCTAGGAATAGGAGCACAAATTAAAGCTCCTGTTCACTTTGACTTATCCATCCCTCTCCTCCTTTCCTTAAAGGTTCTGATTAAAGCAGACTTCTCATGCCCCAACTGCTCTCAGAAGTGAATGGGTTAAGTTTAGCAGCCTCCCTTTTCCTACTTCAGTTCTGCCTGTGGCTACTTCCCACTGATAAAAAGGAAGCAATCCTGTCGGTTACTGCTTAGTGCTAAGCACATCCAGTGTGTAAAGTTCCTTAAAATGCTCTGCAAAGAAATTGGCACTTTTCATTAAATCAGAAATTTTACTTTTTTCCCCTCCTGAGAGCTAAAGATATTTTAAAGAAGAATTAACCTTTTGCTTCTTCAGTTGAACATTTGTGGCAATAAGTCATGCAAATAGAGCTCTCCACCTACTTCTTTCTGTGCCTTTTGCGATTCTGCTTTAGTGCCACCAGAAGATACTACCTGGGTGCAGTGGAACTGTCATGGGACTATATGCAAAGTGATCTCGGTGAGCTACCTGTGGACACAAGGTAAAGGCATGTTCTGTGGGGTCTGATGAGGGGCCAGGATTGTGGGGGTGTAAGTCTGCTTGGAGGAAGGTGCAGACATCGGGTTAGGATGGTTGTGATGCTACCTGGGCCCCAAAGAAACATTTCTGAGTAAGTTGTGCTCACATCTGTGTTATTAGCACAAATGCTAATTGCCAGTTCTTTTCATAGGTCTGACCTATTTGTTGATATTTTGTTCTGTTTTGTCCATTGCTCCTCTTTGTCACATGCTGCTCCTCCAGAATCTAGAGACTGGGGTATAGGGAGGTTGAAGAGACAAAGACAAAACTTCCCTCTGCCTGCCCAAGCTTCCATAGAGAGAAGGCAATGAAATCCAATCAATATCACACACGAGTTTCATGTCTGGTTCTCTTGTGTGTACATGCGATGTGTGTTTTTTAAATATCTTTTCTACTTTGGGTGTAAGGATAATATGAGCCATGAGTTCAGAAGCTTTTCATGTTTGGGGCTTTCTGGTGCATTTAGGGAGAGTACTAAATAACTATCAATATTGTCTATGGTCACCAGTTGATTCAGATTTTTCCACCTCTTCAGTAAATATTGGTATATTTTTGTCTATATTTTTGTCTATATTTTCATAGAAAGAAATCTACTATCCCTAGATTTGATAATGTATTGGTATCAAGTTACATGTGAGTCTCTTGTGATTTTGTTAAACTGTTCTGTGTCTGTAGTTATATTTCCTTTTTCATTTCTTATGTTGTATATGTTCTCTTCTCTCTTTTAAAAATAATATTTCCAGGAGTTTTCTTGATTTTATTGGTCTTGTCAAGAATTTTCTTTTGGTTTGATTTATCAAATCTCTTTTTTCTTTGTGTTGCATCAGTTTCTGCTTCTACTTTCATTAGTTCATTCCTTCCTTCTAATTTCCTTTGGTTCATTTTGTTGTTCAATTTTTGCTTATTGAGTTGAATGTTGAAATCATTTATTTTATATTTTGTTTTGTCTTCTTTAAATGTGTATTATAAAGATTTAAATATAATACATAGTGGCTACGTAAACATTAAATGTGGTCATATTGTACATACTTTATAGTCTTTTTGGTTCTTTCTGTTTGGCTCCCCACCCTCTTTCCACATCAGTCCCCTTTTCCCCCACCTCAACTGGGTAACCCCGGTATGGTCATATATATTCACATACACATACACACAGACCAAGGTTTTCTTGGACACTATTTGTTTTATAAAATTAGGACATTGTACACACATTTCTCACTCATTAACACCTGCTAGAACTGTAAGTCAATTGGCATAGCCTTAATTCATTATATTTATTGGCTATATAAGATTCTATGGTATGGCTGTATCTACATTCACTTTATTCCAGTTTTTGGCTACTATATCCTATATCATTGCATACTGGTGCTTTTACTTCTGTCGAACTAATTTGCAAGAGGAATATTAATGGAACGAAGGGAATGTTTCCTTCTAAGTTTTAATTTCCAAAGAAGCCAGAACTTTTCACACATTTCTACCATCGAAGTATGAAAATGGCCTTCTCTCTGCACTCACGTAGTGATAAGTTTTATCCTGTTTTTAAAATTTGCCAATTTTACAGGTGTGGAGTGATATTACATCATTACTTTCATTGTGTTATTTTTATTTCTAGTAACTTGAGCATCTTTTTAAATGCTTGTTGGCTATTGAATTTATTTGGGGGATTTAATTAGTCATATGCTTTGCCCATTATTCTTTGGACTCTTTCATTTAAAAGAAAATTAGGAGAACTCTTTTATTATTACAAGTATTAACTCTTTGTCATGTATATTGCAGTTTCCCCCAAGATCTATTGTTTGTCTGTTGACTTTGTTATAACTTTTACCAAAACAGTTTTTAATTTTTATAAGCAGAAATATATTTTCTTTCATGTCTTCAGAGTTGGCAAGGTTGGTTAAAAATGTTTCCCACACCTCAAGATTGTACGTGTAGTCTCCCAGATTTTCTTGGCAAAATGTTTACTGTTTTGCTTTTTATATGCATCGCTTCAATTATCTGCTAATTACTTTTGTCATATGGCATGAGAGAGGGATTTGTCTAGTTTTATTTCCATCCAGATCAATAGCCTATTATGATGGCACCTTTTGCCACTGATTTGAATCAACACATTCATCATATAAAGTTCTCATATATATTAGCATATATTTCTGGATTCATTAGGCTGTTTCACTAATCTAGTATTATCTTGCTATGCCAATACCATAGTGATTTGATTACAGTGAGCCTATGATATCTTCTGATATCTAGTGGGTGAAAGCAATCTTCACTATTCTTTTTGTACCCTTCTTAGCTATTCTTAGACACTTTATTCTTCCACATAAAACTGTTAAGATATTTTTCAAATTAAAAAGATCCAAGCCCTGTTGTGATTCTAACTGAAATTTCATTAAACTCATACCTTAATTTTATTAATATAATAAATTTAAATATTTTTCTTATTACATTTATCTCTATGTATTTTATAAGTGTGATGCTATTTTTTTTTTTTTTTTTTTTTTTTGAGACGGAGTCTCACGCTGTTGCCCAGGCTGGAGTGCAGTGGCGCGATCTCGGCTCACTGCAAGCTCCGCCTCCCGGGTTCCCGCCATTCTCCTGCCTCAGCCTCCTGAGTAGCTGGGACTACAGGCGCCCGCCACCGCGCCCGGCTAATTTTTTGTATTTTTAGTAGAGACGGGGTTTCACTGTGGTCTCGATCTCCTGACCTTGTGATCCGCCCGCCTCGGCCTCCCAAAGTGCTGGGATTACAGGCTTGAGCCACCGCGCCCGGCTGATGCTATTGTTAATAAGATAGTTTTCTCCTGTTTCCATTTATGAGTGCTTAGTACCAGAATAGAGATAAGCTATTGGTTTGTGTTTATTCAGCTTTTTCTTTTGAGGCAGGGTCTCATTTTGTCACCCAGGCTGAAGTGCAGTGGAGTGATCTCACCTCACTGCAGCCTTGACCTCCTGGATTCAAGCAATTCTCCTGTCTCAGCCCCGCAAGTAGCTGGGATTACAGGAGCAGGCCACCATGGCCGGAAAATTTTTGTATATTTTTTAGAGATGGGTTTTTGCCATGTTACCCAGGCTGGTTTTCAGCTCCTGAGCTCAAGCAATCTGCCCACCTCAGCCTCCCAAACAGCTAGGATTACAGGTTTGAGCCACTGCACCCAGCCATTGTATATTCATCTTAAATCTAGCTACCTTGCCAAATTCGCCTATTAACTCTAGTAATTTTACCCTAAAGTCTCTATGAGTATTGAATCATATCATCAGTGAAATGAGACAGATTTTAGCTCATTTCCAATGTTTATAGCCAGTTATTTCATTTTCTTATCTTACTGAATTTATTAGAAAACAGGAGAAAATGTTAAATAATAACAATGAAAGTGAACATTCCTTCTACTCTATGTTTACTTGAAATAATTTTTGTATTTTGCTATTTAGAGTAACATTTGCTGTTTTGGTTTTTGCAAATGGTGCTTGTTACTTCTATTCTCATTTGCCACAAAATATTTATCATAAATAACTTTTCAGTAGCTGGTATCATCTGAACTGTCTTCTTTGATATGTTGATAAATTATGTTAATAGATGTCCTGACACTAAATACACTTACATTCTTGGAGTAAAATCTGCTATTCATGTAATTTGATTATTAGTGGGTTCTATGTGCTACTATTTCTTTAGACACTGTGTGCCTTTGAATGTGGGATTGATCTATAACTTTTTTCTTTTTTTACTATTATTAGTGGATTTTCACTGCTCAGCCTACTAATAATAGTAAACAAAGTTTTGTTGGCTTTATCAAATGAATTGATGAGTACTCCATCTTTTTCTATTGCTTAGAATAGCTTAAGTAACATTATAATTATCCATTGTCTAAAAGTTAGGCGAG
The DNA here is from genome assembly GCF_043159975.1 of Macaca nemestrina. Classification (NCBI taxonomy): domain Eukaryota; kingdom Metazoa; phylum Chordata; class Mammalia; order Primates; family Cercopithecidae; genus Macaca; species Macaca nemestrina. Next base: position 870,000 of record NC_092145.1, read on the forward strand.
ACTCACTTATGAATCCATTTGGTCCTAGTGACATTTGCAATGTCTTTAATCACCCCTCCAGGCTCTTCTATGATAATCAGTCAATTCAAGTTTCAACTTCTAATAATTATATACCTTTCTAGGAAGTAACTTTATTTATTTTTTCAATTTTGTTGTGACAGTGTTGCATGTAGCACTCACTCATGATTCTTTTACTCCACATTATTTGTAGTTATGTGCCCTTTCTTATTCCTAAATTCCTCTATCTTTGCTATTTATCTTTTCTCCTTGAATAAGTTTGCCAGTGATTTGTCTATTTTGTTGCTGGTGGTGCTCTTTTCGAAGAATGAGCTTTTGGATTTATTTTTTTTTCTAGTTGGTATAAAGCATTTTTATTTTCACTGAGCAGGAAAAAAAGCTATTGATTCATTAACCGCGTTGCTTTATTGGCATGTAGCTATGCACTGTTCACACATTAATATATAACTCCTCAGTCTGTTTTATTTTGTCCGATGGGAAAACATGAACAGTGAGATTTCTTATGCAAAAAGTGAACAGCTCAACTACACTAACTCCATATACTTTTATTAACATTCCAGAGACTTGTCCTCTCAACATGATCTGACCTCTGCTGGATAACTTTTCAGGAAAAGTATTTTCTAATCAGTGGAGCCTGGAGATATAAATAAGCAATCGGCCAAGTATGGTGGCTCATGCCTGTAATCCCAGCACTTTGGGAGGCCGAGGTGGGCAGATCACCTGAGGTCGGGAGTTCGACACCAGCCTAGCCAACATGGTGAAACCCCATCTCTACCAAAAAAAAAAAAAAAAAATTAGCTGGGCATGGGGGTGCTCGCCTGTAATCCCAGCTACTCAGGAGGCTGAGGCAGGAGAATCACTTGAACCCAGGAGGCGGAGGTTGCAGTGAGCTAAGATCACACCACTGCACTCCAGCCTGGGCAACACAGTGAGACTCCATTTCAAAAAAAAAAAAAGCAATATCTCTCATATACATTAACTGGACCCCAACTTTCCTAAAGTTCATCCCAAAGCTGAAGTTCATGAAGGCACTTGTTGTCAAACTAGTTCATGAATCACTCGAGAAGCTTATTAAAATTTAGATTCCTAGGCCCCATCCTCAGCAAACTATTCCATGTAGTGGAAACCAGCAATGGTGCATCAACACTCTCTCATGCTTGGAATTGCTCTGACTTCAATTTTCCGTGCATATCTCTGGCCTTTTTTGCCTCTCTCTTTTACTTTTAAGGACCCATGTGATTACATTGGGCTGACCTGGATAATTCAGATTACTCTCCCCATCTCAAGGTCAGCTGATCAGCACCCTTAATTCCATCTTCAAAGTTTTAGTTTGCCACATAATGTATTTTTGGTCATCACACCAAGGAGCAAAGGTGATGTGGGCCAAATTTTTACCTGCCACAGGTATAGTTTACATACAATGCAGCACATCAGTTTTAAATGTGCAGTTTGATGAGTTTTGACAAATGCATACACTTGCATAACCACCACCCTAATCAACATGCATTTACATCAACCCTCCTGCAACTTTTTAATGAGTCTCTCCCACTGACCTGGCCTCAGGCAGTAAACTGCTATCTGGAAATTACCGATTTGTTTTCACATGTTCTAGAATTTTACATCAGTGGAATCATACGGTATGCATTCTTCTATGGCTTTTTTTCTTCAGCATCATGATTTGGAAATTCATGCAGGTTGTTGTATAAAGTATTTCTATCCTTTTTATTGCTGATTACTGCTCCATTATGGGATTATATCACAATTTGGGGTTATTTCCAGTTAGGGGCAAATACAAATAAACCTGCTGTGAACAGTGTTCCACCTGTTTTGTGTGAACATCTATTTTCATTTATCTTAGTTAACTATCTAGGAGTGGAATTGCTGGATCATATGGTAAGTGCATGTTTAACTTTAAAAGAAACTGCCAGACAGATTTCTTGAATGTACCATTTTATACTTCCACCTGCAATGCATGAGAGTTCTAGTTGCAATATATCCTGGACGACATTTGATGTTGCCAGTACTTAATGACTGCATAGTGGTATCTCACTATACTTTTTTTTGAGATGGAGTCTCATTCCATCACACAGGCTGGAGTGCAGTGGCGCAATGTCAGCTCAACATCTGCCTCCTAAACTCAAGCAATTCTCATGCCTCAGCCTCCTGAGTAGCTAGGACTACGGTCACACGCCACCACGCCCAGCTAATTTTTGTATTTTTAGTAAAGACGGGGTTTTGCCATGTTGGCCAAGCTGGTCTCAAACTCCTCGCCTCAAGTGATCCACCCGCCTCAGCCTCCCAAAGTGCTGGGATCACAGGCTTGAGTCACCGTGCCTGGTTATAGTTTTAATTTGCATATCTCTGATAACTAAAGATGTTGCATGTGCTAATTAGCCACTCCTATATCTTCTTGGAAGTGTCTATTCAAATCTTTCATCCTTTTTTTTAAACGTAGTTTCAACTTTTATTTTAGACTGAAGAGGTACATGTGCAGGTTTGTTACATGAGTATGTTGCGTGATGCTGAAGTTTGGGTTACAAATGAATGATCCTGTCACCGAGGTAGTGAACATAGTACCCAATAGGTGGTTTTTCACTCCTTGCTACCCTTCCTCTTCCCTCTTTCCTCTAGTAGTCCCCAGTGTCTATGATTCTATGTCCATGTGTTCTCATCATTTAGCTCCCACTTATAAGTGAGAACATATGGGGTATTTAGTTTTCAATTCCTGTGTTAAATCACTTAGGATAATGGTTTGGCCAGTTTTTAATTGGGTTGTCTGTCTTGTTATTGTTGAGTTTTGATAATTCTTTATATATAATTCTTTATATATATACTTTTCAGATGTACTTGTTTTGAATATTTTTTTCTAATCTATGGCTTGCATTTTCATTTTCCAAATGGTGTCTTTCAAATAGTGGAAATTTATAGTTGTAGTTAAGTCCAATTTAGCTTTTTTTCTTCTATGTTTCATGCTTTTTTTCCCCTGTCCTAGGAAATCTTTGCCTACCTCAAGTTCACAAAGCCTTTCTTCTGTTTTCTTCTAGAACTTTTATCATTTTAGGATTAGTATTTAGGTTTATAATACATTTTGAGTTAAATTTTCGGTATGGTGTGAAAAGCTTTTCTTTCTCTGTTGAATTCCATTGGCACCTTTGTAGAAAATTAAATGACTGTATATAGGCAAATCTGTTTGTGGATTCTCTAGTTCCATAGATGTGTGTGTCTGTGCTTTGTTTCTTTAAATTTTCTTTAATTTCCCTCTAGGATATTTTGTAGCCTACAGAGTACTTCTTGGAAGAATTTTATTAATTGTATCCCTAAGTATTTTGAGGGATTTGATGCTATTGTTAATTGTATCATTTTTATTTGTTTTCATTTTTCAATCATTTGTTACTAAAATGTAGAAATTCAGTTGATTTTTGTATATTGACCTTGTTCACTCTAATCTTGTTAATTTGCATTTCAGCTCTAGTAGCATTTTGCACTTCTTTTAGAATTTCTACATATACAATAACGTTGTCTGCAAATGAAGACAGTTTGCTTCTTCCTTTCCAAACTGGATGCTTTTTATTTTTATTTTTTTCATGCCTTACTGCACTGGCAAGAGCTTCCAGTACAATGTTAGATAGAACTGATGATAGCAGAATCCTTGTCTTGTTCCTGATTTCAGAGGGAAAATATTATTTTACCATTAAGTACAGTTACTTGTTATTTTTTCACAGATGCTCTTTGTCACATTGAGGACGTTTCCTTCTGTTCTTGGTGTGAGAGTTTTTATCAAGATTTGATGTTGGATTTTGTCAAATGCTTTTTCTGCATCTATTCAAATGGTCATATGGTTTATCTTGTTTATTCTGTTACGGTGAATTACCTTGATTGATTTTTTAATGAGGAACCAGGTATATATTCCCAGGGAAAAAATCCACCTGGTTGTGACATATTATATTGGTAATATTTTCGCTATGGACTGAATTGTCTCCACCTCCTCCCGCCCCAAATTCATATGTTGAAGTCCTAACTCTTGATGTAACTATATTTGGAGATAGGGCTTTTAGGAGGTAAACAAGGTTAAATGAGGTCATAAGGATGGAGTCCTAATCTGATAGGATTGGTGGCCTCATAAGAAGAGAGAAAGTTCTCTCTCCATACTCATGCACTGAGGAAAAGCCATGTGAACATACAGCAAGAAGGCAACCATCTACCAGCTGGGAAGAGGGCTCTCACTAGAAACTGACCACGCTGGCACCCTGATGTTGGATTTCCAGCCTCCAGAACTGTGAGAAAATAAGTTTCTGTTATTTAAGTCACCCAATCTCTGGTATTTTGTTATGGAAGACCTGGCCAACTAAAACTGTTTTGTTAAGAGTTTTGGTGGTGGTGATGGTGGTTTTTTAGTTTTTGCGTCTGTGTTCATGATGGATATTTGACTGTGATTTTCTTATAATGTCATTGTCTGGTTTTGGTATAAGAGTGGTATTAGTCCGTTCTAATGCTGCTATAAGAACATACCGGAGACTGGGTAATTTATAAATGAAAGAGATTTAATGGACTCACATTTCCATATAGCTGGGGAGGCCTCACAAACATGGTTGAAGGCAAAGGAGGAGCAAAGGCACATCTTATGTGGCATGGTGGCAGACAAAAGAGCATTGTACAAGGGAACTGCCCTTTATAAAACCATCAGATCTCTTGAGACTTATTCACTATCATGTGAACAGCATGGGAATAAATTCCATCTAAGCTGTTGAATTTAATAGTATAAAGTTCAGAATATTTCCTTATCATTTTTTCACTCCTTCGAGGTATGATTTACGTACTGTAAAAATCACCTATTTTCAGTGTGGAGACTTTTTTCCTTTCCTAAATCTTTACTGTGGTTTTGCCTATTCGGAATATTTCATGTAAATGAAGGGATAAAATATGTGGCCTTTTATGTCTGGCATCTTTTGCTTAGCATGTTTTCAGGATTCTTCCACTTTTGCAGAATGACAGAGGAGTTAAAATAAGAAAAGAAAGATATAGTAAGAATGAAACTATTTTCATTTTTTAATTAAAAAACTCTTCCATGTTGTAGTATGTAGCAGAATTTAACTCCTTTTTATGGCTGAATAATACTCCATTGTATGGATAGACCACATTCTGTTTATCCATTCGTCTGTTGATGGACTTTTGGATTGTTTCCCCTTTTGGCAATTATGAATAATGATGCTATAGAACATTCATGTACAAGTCTTTGTGTACATGTGCTTTTATTTCTCTTCAGAATATACTTAGGCATATAATTGCTAGGTCACATGGTAATTCTATGAAGTAGAGGCCCAGATTATCAGTAGCCTGGCATCTAACTAAACAACCATTTATCCATTAAAGTTAGTCTTGTTAACAATTAATATTGAGATAATTTTACTTCATACACTGTGTATATTTTAATGTCCATCTAGCATGCAGCCTGAGGCCAGAGAATAATAGTTTGAGTTGAATTGAATAGAATACATCATTAATTTATTATCTAGCTTTCTATTGTTGTATAGGCAGTCACATGTATTTACCAGAAAAAAGTTGATAGAATTTTTATTTTGATGAAACCCGTTTTTACACTTTAGATTATTTTGATACTGATTAACAGGATAAGCTGACTCTGGACACATCCTGACAGCCTCTGCCAAGGTTTGAAATAAACAGCTGGGAAAATTCAGTTTTATATTATCTGTTCCTGCAGCTGCTCAGTTTCTTCTAACCATGGGTCAGGGAATATAATAGGTTTTCTGATTAGTTTTAGATAAAATGTAAAAGAACAGTTCATGTCAAGGACAATGGTTGCCAAATATATTTGGCAGGATTTCTATATTGAATCCCAAGGGAAATACACAAACAAAACCCCACAAAAGTTAGGAAGGAGTAAAACCCAGGAATCCTGGAACATTTTGTCACTTACTATGCAGATTAGCCTGAAAGTGTGAGACAGGCAAATAAATCACATGTTTCTGCCACAGTGGAAAATATTCACTCAGATGGCAAAGGTCTCAGGCTGGGGAGCTGGATATTGTCCTGTAATAGTTTCATCTCAGAACTGAACCACACACTTGGAGGGTGTTAATGCTCTTAGGAACGTCTAGTAATTCCGTTTGAATAGAGTCCTGTCCTGAATCACATACTGTCTCACAATCTTGTTTCTCTATCAATTATGTGTTTTCACTCTTCCCTCAGAGAGGGAAAAAGTGTTTCTGTGTGCTCTTGATCCTGTTCCCTTTCTGATCTTCCAATCTCTTGCTCTAGAACATATTTTATATGTGTCTTATATCTTCATTTTAGTCAGAAGCATTTTATTTATTTGTTTATTTATTTATTCATTTATTTTTTTTTTGAGACAGAGTCTCACTCTGTCCCCCAGGCTGGAGTGCAGTGGTGTGATCTTGGCTGACTGCAACCTCCGCCTCCTGGGTTCAAGCGATTCTCCTGCCTCAGCCTCCTGAGTAGCTGGGATTACAGGCACGCCCCACCACGCCCGGCTGATTTTTGTATTTTTAGTAGACAGGGTTTCATCATGTTGCTCAGGCTGGTGTCGAACTCCTGACCTCATGTGATACTCCTGCCTTGGCCTTCCAAAGTGTTAGGTTTACAGATGTGAGCCATTGCGTCTGGCCTTTAATCAGAAACATTTAAAGTGAAAGCACTGTGGTAACTTATGTTGAAATACCTTAGAAACCAATGGAAACTGCACAGAGAGGGGGTAGGATAGACTCAGTGGAACCAAGGATATAATGTGGAAAAAGGAGAAAGGTAGCAAACTAGGGATGAGTTGGTGAATGTGAAAGGGCATAATAATGTTAAATGACTAAAAAGTACATAGGCTTATGTTAAGACTAGTGCCGTGGAAATGTTTAGAAGTAGATGACATTAAAGTGTGTTTAAATATAAATTAATGTTACAGGTTGTGTTCCCTAGATGTAGACTCTGAGATGAAGATTAACGTGCAGGAATTTTATTTGGAGTGTTCTTGGGATCAACACCTGAGGAATCAGGGATAGGCAGAGGGAGAAGCACGCTGCCGGGTAGGCTCCAGGACAGCCTTGTTGGACCTTACAGGGAGCTCTGGAGCTGGAATGAACCTTCCAGGTTGGACCAACATGTCCAGGCCTCTGTGTCCCTGCACTGAGCACTCGTGAAGTACTGTCCATCCTGGGACACGGCAGAGTCGGCCCTGGGAAGAGGCGTGGTCTGCCCAGAGAGGGGGTGGGGCCTGTCCTGGAAATGGGCGGGGCATGCCCTGGTAGAGGGGCGTGGTCTGTCTTGGGAAGGAAGGTGTGCGGCCCCCACAGGCAACATTCCTCTGGGGCAGTCCCTGCGCACACCTCAGCGGAGGTGAAGGCTGACTTCCCACATTCAGCGGCTGGGACTGGGGAGTTCTCTCCTAGGCTGCCATCTGGGCGCCCCTCACCCTCGGTGCTGCTCAGCTCCAGGTCGTCGTGGGTTCAGGGCTCAGCTGCACGCTCCTGCCCGCGCCCGGGCGTGATGGCACCCCCAGCCCCTGCCATTCTTCCCCCTCGCCTCGTCTCCCCACCATTGCTCTGCATTGCCCTGGGTTAGCCCAGCGGGGCCAGGTGGCTCCCCGCCCTACACTCTAAACCGCCGGTCCCAGAGCTGCAGGGAGGGGCGGCACAGACTCCCCACGTGGCTCATTAGGGATGGTGGTAATCAGAGTTCTTTTGCTGCCACTCTTTGATACCCAAACCCTATGTAATCTTCTTACTGGGGACACAGTATCATCTTTGAATTCATACATATACAGCACCTTGGAGGCTGGCCCTCCATCCTCACAGAGACCTGCCTCCAAGCTGGAGTTTTACCTGTGCCTGGTTGAGGACCCACTCCCTCATCTCTTTTGCTGTACAGTGATTCCCCAGGTCTACACGGTGTTATATGGAATTCCCTATCACTGAATCAAATCCTCTGTAAGATTTCAGATAGTGGTGCTGGCTAAGGCCCTGCAGGGAGGAAAGGCTAAGCTATGCCAAGATTAGGTATGTCAATGAAGTCCTGTCCTTTCTAGGAGGGAAGGAGTCCAGTGTGTCTGGCCACCGAAAAGCTGGAGGGAAGGAGTCCAGTGTGTCTGGCCACCGAAAAGCTGGTTTGTCTCTGTGATGCAGAAGTCCCCAACCTTTTTGGCACCAGGGACTGGTTCCGTGGAAGACAATTTTTCCAGAGACTGGTGGGGGGATTGGGAATGGTTACGGGATGAAACTGTCCACCTCAGATCATCAGGCATCAGTTAGGTTCTCATAAGGAGCACAAAACCTAGATCCCTTGCATATGCAGTTCACAGTAGCATTCGCACTCCTATGAGAATCTAATGCGGCAGCTGATCTCACAGGAGGCAGAGCCCAGGCGCTAATGCAAGTGATCAGGAGCCGCTGTAAATACAGATGAAGCTTTGCTCCCTGCCTGTTGCTCACCTCCTGCTATGTGGCCCCATTCCTAACAGACCACGGACTAGTACGGGTCAGCGGCCCAGGGGTTGGGCCCAATATGGCATATTGGGAGCTCAGCGTTGGTTTTTGTTGCTGGCAGGTTGGACTTTGGTGGCAACAGTAGCTAAATCAGTTTTAGTCAGTGGGAAGCCACACTTTTGTGTCCGTGCATAAATTCTCTCCCTGATGCTATAGCCACTTAGCTCACATCTTGCCAGTACTGGGATGGCCTATGCAGAGGCTGGCTGATGTTAATTGCCAGAGTCATTTTTATCTGTGTTGTTGGTTAGTGCTTCCTTCATGGTGGATGCTTTCTGTTGGCATTAACATATTACGTGGAGACTTTTCTAGTTTGTGTCCACTCACTAATATGCTTTTTGTCCCAACTTTTTACTGGAAGAGCTTCCTTATCAGTACGCTGGGCCCTGGCCTTCAGCCAGTACAGAAAGTCATTTGTCAAGGCCTTCAGTTGGCAGACGTGCTCCCTGGACTACACGCTTTCTCGGGTGTCCCAGAAACCCTGGAATGGAGTGAAATGCAGGGCTACGTGGGAGAGCAGGGAGGCGAGAATTAAGTCAGCCCCACCTTTGCCCAACTCAGTGGGTCTCCTTGAGAGAGGTTTGCAGTTTCAAGGATACTTTTCAGCCAATCTGCTGCGAGATCCTGTGAAGGGGTGTGAAGGGTCTTCCTCTGTGACTGTAGATTGGCCAGTCTCTCCTTGTGTGTCTTAACAGTTTTCATTACACTTTATGTGAATTAATGCAAAACTGCTAGGTTTAAACTGCTCACCATTTTAGGGATCCCTTCTGGATTTTACCTTCCTTAAGAGGAAATTTTCCTCCTTTCCTTAGTTCATCCTTTCTGCCTTGGCTTTGACATGGTCTGGAGGCCACAGAGCCTCCTCCTGAGAGCCTCTCTCTGGTGTGTCTCTTTGTGTCTGTCCATCGCTCTCCTCTGGATCATTCCCTGTGGTTCCTGTTGGGCGTGGCTCCCATAAACGCACATAGCAGGGTCTGCTTTGTCTGCAACCTGATGCATTGTTATTTTTCACCAAAACTCGCAGTCCAAACATGACATTTCTGGGCCACACTCTTTGTCAGAGCTCCAGGGGCACAACCCTGGGGACCTGCTGGAAGGTGCCACCGTGACGTGTGCCTAGATGTGTTTTCCCTCAGTTACCACCTCGTTCCTGTGGTTCTGGTGGCTGGAGGGTGACTGCGTGCTTCACGAAGGGGGTCCTTACTGCTTTACATCCACCCTTTTCACGGAAAGCCCTTTGTCACATGTTTTCAGTGTTTCTAAGCGATTTTCTGCCAATCTTGTCTGCTAAGATTGTGGGGCAGTGTTTCCACAAATTTATAGCTGGCAGTGAATTGTCCCAAAGCAAATCAGACAGAATAAGATACTTCCAACATTGTTCAAATGCTGACAACTTATGTGCTTCCTTGGGCGATTTTACAACTTTTTAAACACACGAATAAAAATTATTGTCTGCTTCTTTCTCCTTTTTCTTTCTTTTTTTTCTTGCATACAGAAAGTTTATAGGAGGGGGATCCTCTGAATCAACACCCATCGGGGAGTGAAGGAAGCAGCATTGGGTAAAAGAAGTTGAGGTGATACAGTCTGAACAAAGGTCAATCCCACAGGCAGCTCAAGCTAGGATGGCTCTGCAGAGATGTTCTCTATTGAGGCAAGTTGTCTGAACCTATAGAGTCCCACATTTACCAGGAATAAGGCATGAGTTTAGGTGTGGTGACTGACTTCAGCCAAAATTGGTTCCCGGAGAGGAATTCAGATTAGAGTTGTTAGCTGTCAGCACACCCAGCAGCTTAGGGAATAAGTGCTTTAGTCCTGAAGCAGTGAATCTGGACACCAGCCTCCACTATGGTCCACCCTTTCTGCTGCTCAGATTCTTTTGCTTCATAAGTTCTGGAATGGTTCCTTCAGGATTCTGATGGACTCCATTTCCTGGGGAAACAAAAGAGAAAGGTTTGGAACAGAGCACAACTCCTGCTGCTTTAGCTTTTCTTGAGTCTGCAACTGGTACTCATCATCCTCCCCTTCTACTCCCCATTCTAGATCCCTCCCCCCACCACCCTCTCAATATGTACTTCTGCTGGTCCAAATAGGTTACCAGATAAGGTACCTGGTCATCATGCCCTTTGTAAGCCATGACTGTACTTGTCCATTTATCATCAACATTGAACAAGGGAATACTAAGAGATACCCAAGCAGATGACCTGGCTGCCAAATATATTCTCCTCTGTCTCCATTGTGTAATGTCAGCCCTTCCTCCTGATGATCAGGGTTGGTTACTCTTGCCAGAATAGTGACTCTTTTCCTTACCTCTTGGTCTCTTAATAGTGATCTGAAGTAATATGATGGAAACCATAGTTTCAAGTTTAATGAGACTCTTGATGTGTCCATTGGTGGGCGTATTCCCCTTTTAAGAACCAGTACTTCTAAACTCTCAGAGCCCAGAGTTGGGATAAGAGGCATAGTTTCCCTAATTGGGTCACTGGGAGTGATGGTAGTGTGAGGCTTGTCCTACTTCCAGTCCTTGTTTCCCAAAACCATATATTTTACTTAGGAACACATGGCACTAAATGATGGCCGTTGATGTAGAGTACATACTGCATCCTGGAGGATGGTGCCTTATTCTTAAGGGTATTATGTCTAAGCTAGTGCCTCAGCTGTGCCCTCAACAAGCTGTCCTACTACTCTATCAGGTGGGTAGCTTCTGGGTAGTGGATTCCATGGTCATGTATCTTCTTGCTTTAAAGTAGTTCTCTTGGTGTGATGCAATGTTATGTAAGATGAAATATTCTGTGAGGCCTTGAATGGTGGTGTTTATTGAGGCTCACCAAGCGACTGAATGATTTTCTTGAGAAATGGTGACATATCAGAGTCTTAGCTTTGGTCTCTGTTACTGACAAGTTGAATGTTAACATCAGTAGCTAGATCTGTATTGATGAGTCCATGATGTTGGGCCCATGCATAGCCTCTGCCATGGCTCCTCCATTCATACATCCATTTTGCAATAATTGGGGTACCAACAGCAGAGGCTGGTGAGCATCAAGTGGCTAAGTCATTCAGTCTACTTGGTTGTTTAGTGCTGTTTCTGTGGCTGATGTTCTTTATTCATTCTGTAATGCATGTCCTTTGTAGATTCAATTTCCTTCTCTCTGAACAACTTCTTTGGATATTTATTGAAAGGCAGGTCTACTGGCAATAAATTCCTTCAATTTTTGTTGTCTGAGAAAGTTTTTATTTCTCCTTCATTTTTGAAGGATACTTTCACAGAGTTCAGAATGTTAGGTTGGTTGTTTTTTTCTTTCCCTCAACACTTTAATGTGTCACTGCACTCTTTTTGTTTTTACGGTTTCTGAGGCGAAGTTGGATGTAATTTTTATCTTTGCTCCTCTGTAGATAAAGTATTTTTCCCCATCTGGTTTCTTACAACATGTTTTGTCTTTGATTTTCTGGAGTTCGAATATAATATGCCTAGGTGTAGGGGTTTTTTATTTGTTTGTTCATTTGCATCCATCTTTTTTTTTTTTTTTTTTTTTTTTGAGATGGAGCCTCACTCTCTTGCCCAGGATGGAGTGCAGTGGCACGAACTCGGCTCACTGCAATCTCCGTCTTCCGGGTTCACACCATTCTCCTGCCTCAGCCTCCCAAATAGCTGGGACTACAGGCACCTGCTACCACGTCCGGCTAACTTTTTTTGGATTTTTTAGTAGAGACGGGGTTTCACTGTGTTAGCCAGGATGGTCTCGATCTCCTGACCTCGTGATCCACCCACCTCGGCCTCCCAAAGTGCTGAGATTACAGACATGAGCCACTGCGCCCAGCTGCATCCATATTCTTTGGTATTCTCTGAGCTTCCTGAATCTGTGGTATGGTGTCTTGTGTCTGCCATTAATTTGGGGGAACTTCTCAGTCATTACTGCTTTAAAAATTTGCTTGTATTCATTTCTGCAGTCTTCTTCTGGCGTTTCCATTTGTAACATGTGTATGTTACAACTTTTGTAGTTGCTGTTCCACAGTTTTTGGACATTCTGGACCCATGCATAGCCTCTTCCATGGGTTTTTTTGTTTGTTTGTTTTGTTTTGTTTTTTTTTTTTTGGTGTGTTTTCGTTTTTGTTTTTGTTTTTTCAGTCTTATTCTCTTTGCTTTTCAGTTTTGGAAGTTTCTATTGTCATATCCTCAAGCTCAGAGATTCTTTCCTCAGTCATGTCTTGTCTACCAATGAGCCCATCAAAGACATTCTTCATCTCTGTTGCAGTGTTTTTGATCTGTAGCCTTTCTTTTTTATTCTGTCTTAGAATTTCCATCTTTTTCCTTACAATATACATCTGTCATTGCACATTGTCTACTTTTTACATTAAAACCCTTAGCATATTAATCATAGTTTAAAAAATTCCTGGTCTGATAATTATGACATTCCTGCCATATTTGACTCTGGTTCTGATGCTTGCTTGTTCAGTCTCTTCAAATTTTGTAGGTTTTGCCCTTTAGTATGCCATGTAATTTCTTGTTAAAAGGTGGACATGATGTGCTGGGTAAGAAGAACTTCAGTAAATAGGCCTGTAGTGATGTGGTGGTATTGTAGTGGGAGGGAAAGTGTTCTATAATCCTATGGATTAGGTTTCAGTCTTTGGGTGAGCCTGTGCCCCTGAACTATGCCCTTCATCGGTGCTTCTCTGATTTCCCAAACCCCCGTAGGTTGTACAAGATAGCTAGAAGGGGATGGAGTTGGATATTTGCTTTTCCCTAAGTAGGTTAGGCTCTGATATAAGAGCAGAATGTTTTGGCATATTTCAAATGGTTACTTCTCCCTTGTTCCTGCCAGAAACACAGGGATTTTTCTTCAGTATTTATTATGAGGACCTGGTAGAGCTCCTAGAGGTAAAACTCACAACAGCATGGGAACCCATCTATTACTGGGTCCCCTGAGGGTTTTTTTTTTTTCAGTCCATAGCAGCTGGTTTAGTTGTTGAATAGGTAATACACTTCCATGGTTTAAAAATAGAAAAACATACAGAAGGTGTCTAGTGATAAGCTCCTCCCAGCTCCTGTTCCTGTTGTTATGTTGTCAGACCCCAAAATATAACCACTGTTATGGATTCCCTGTGCATTTTTCTAGAGTTTTTTTCTTTCTTTCTTTTCTTTTTTTTTAAATTATACTTTAAACTCTAGGGTATATGTGCACAACGTGCAGGTTTGTTATGTATGTATACATGTGCCATGTTGGTGTGCTGCACCCATTAACTTGTCATTTACATTAGGTATATCTCCTAATGCTATCCCTCCCCCCTCTCCCCACCCCACAACAGGCCCTGGTGTGTGATGTTCCCCTTCCTATGTCCAAGTGATCTCATTGTTCAGTTCCCGCCTATGAGTGAGAACATGTGGTGTGTGGTTTTCTGTCCTTGTGATAGTTTGCTGAGAATGATGGTTTCCAGCTGCATCCATGTCCCTCCCTACAAAGGACATGAACTCATCCTTTTTTATGGCTGCATAGTATTCCATGGTGTATATGTGCCACATTTTCTTAATCCAGTCTATCATTGATGGACATTTGGGCTGGTTCCAAGTCTTTGCTATTGTGAATAGTGCCGCAATAAACATACGTGTGCATGTGTTTTTATAGCAGCATGATTTATAATCCTTTGGGTATATACCCAGTAATGGGATGGCTGGGTCAAATGGTATTTCTAGTTCTAGATCCTTGAGGAATCGCCACACTGTCTTCCACAATGCTTGAACTGGTTTACAGTCCCACCAACAGTGTTCCTATTTCTCCACATCCTCTCCAGCACCTGTTGTTTCCTGACTTTTTAATGACCGCCATTCTAACTGGTGTGAGATGGTATCTCATTGTGGTTTTGATTTGCATTTCTCTAATGACCAGTGATGTGAGCATTTTTTTATGTGTCTGTTGGCTGCATAAATGTCTTCTTTTGAGAAGTGTCTGTTCATATCCTTTGCCCACTTTTTGATGGGGTTGTTTTTTTCTTGTAAATTTATTTGAGTTCTTTGTAGGTTCTGGATATTAGCCCTTTGTCAGATGAGTAGATTGCAAAAATTTTCTCCCATTCTGTAGGTTGCCTGCTCACTCTGATGGTAGTTTCTTTTGCTGTGCACAAACTCTTTAGTTTAATGAGATCCCATTTGTCAATTTTGGCTTTTGTTGCCATTGCTTTTGGTGTTTTAGACATGAAGTCCTTGCCCATGCCTATGTCCTGAATGGTATATTGCCTAGGTTTTCTTCTAGGGTTTTTATGGTTTTAGGTCTAACATTTAAGTCTCTAATCCATCTTGAATTAATTTTTGTATAAGGTGTAAAGAAGGGATCCAATTTGAGCTATCTACATATGACTAGCCAGTTTTCCCAGCACCATTTATTAAATAGGAAATCCTTTCCCCATTTCTTGTTTTTGTCAGGTTTGTCAAAGATCAGATGACTGTAGATGTGTGGTATTATTTCTGAGGGCTTTGTTCTGTTCCATTGGTCTATATCTCTGTTTTGGTACCAGTACCATGCTGTTTTGATTACTGTAGCCTTGTAGTATAGTTTGAAGTCAGGTAGTGTGATACCTCCAGCTTTATTCTTTTGGATTAGGATTGTCTTGGCAATGTAGGCTCTTTTTTGGTTCCATATGAACTTTAAAGTAGTTTTTTCCAATTCTGTGAAGAAAGTCATTGGTAGCTTAATGGGGATGGCATTGAATCTATAAATTACCTTGGACAGTATGGCCATTTTCACGATATTGATTCTTCCTATTCATGAGCATGGAATGTTCTTCCATTTGTTTGTGTCCTCTTTTATTTCATTGAGCAGGGGTTTGTAGTTCTCCTTGAAGAGGTCCTTCACATCCCTTGTAAGTTGGATTCCTAGTATTTTATTCTCTTTGAAGCAATTGTGAATGGGAGTTCACTCATGATTTGACTCTCTGTTTGTCTGTTATTGGTGTATAAGAATGCTTGTGTATTTTGCACATTAATTTTGTATCCTGAGACTTTGCTGAAGTTGCTTATCAGATTAAGGAGATTTTGGACTGAGACGATTGTAAATATACAATCATGTCATCTGCAAAGAGGGAAAATTTGACTTCCTCTTTTCCTAATTGAATATTCTTTATTTCTTTCTCCTGCCTGATTGCCCTGGGCAGAACTTTCAACACTGTGTTGAATAGGAGTGGTGAGAGAGGGCATCCCTGTCTTGTGCCAGTTTTCAAAGGGAATGCTTCCAGTTTTTGCCCATTCAGTATGATATTGGCTGTGGGTTTGTCATAAATAGCTCTTATTATTTTGAGATACGTTCCATCAATACCAAATTTATTGAGAGTTTTTAGCATGAAGGCCTGTTGAATTTTTTCAAAGGCCTTTTCTGCATCTATTGAGATAATCATGTGGTTTTTGTCTTTGGTTCTGTTTATGCTGCATTTTGTTTATTGATTTGCATATGTTGAACCAACCTTGCATCCCAGAGATGAAGCCCACTTGATCGTGGTGGATAAGCTTTTTGATGTGCTGCTGGATTCGGTTTGCCAGTATTTTATTGAGGATTTTTGCATCAATGATCATCAGGGATATTCTCTTTTTTGTTTTATCTTTGCCAGACTTTGGTATCAGGATGATGTTGGCCTCATAAAATGAGTTAGGGAGGATTCCCTCTTTTTCTATTGATTGGAATAGTTTCAGAAGGAATGGTACCAGCTCCTCCTTGTACCTCTGGTAGAATTCGGCTGTGAATCTGTCTGGTCCTGGACTTTTTTTGGTTGGTAGACTATTAATTATTGCCTCAATTTCAGAGCCTGCTATTGGTCTATTCAGGGATTCAACTTCTTCCTGGTTTAGTCTTGGGAGAGTGTAAGTGTCCAGGAATTTATCCGTTTCTTCTAGATTTTCTAGTTTATTTGCGTAGAGGTGTTTATAGTATTCTCTGATGGTAGTTTGTATTTCTGTGGGGTTGGTGATATCCCGTTTATCATTTTTTATTGCGTCTATTTGATTCTTCTCTCTTTTCTTCTTTATTAGTCTTGCTAGCGGTCTATCAATTTTGTTGATCTTTTCAAAAAACCAGCTCCTGGATTCATTGATTTTTTTGAAGAGTTTTTGTGTCTCTATCTCCTTCAGTTCTGCTCTGATCTTAGTTATTTCTTGCCTTCTGCTAGCTTTTGAATGTGTTTGCTCTTGCTTCCCTAGTTCTTTTAATTGTGATGTTAGGGTGTCAGTTTTAGATCTTTCCTGCTTTCTCTTGTGGGCGTTTAGTGCTGTAAATTTCCCTCGACACATTGCTTTAAGTGTGTCCCAGAGATTCTGGTATGTTGTATCTCTGTTCTCCTTGGTTTCAAAGAACATCTTTATTTCTGCCTTCATTTTGTTATGTACCCAGTAGTCAATTCACGAGCAGGTTGTTCAGTTTCCATGTAGTTGAGTGGTTTTGAGTGAGTTTTTAAATCCTGAGTTCTAGTTTGATTGCATTGTGGCCTGAGAGACAGTTTGTTATAATTTCTGTTCTTTACATTTGCTGAGGAGTGCTTTACTTCCAACTATGTGGTCAATTTTGGAATAAGTGCGATGTGGTGCTGAGAAGAATGTATGTTCTGTTGATTTGGGGTGGAGAGTTCTGTAGATGTCTATTAGGTCTGCTTGGTGCAGAGCTGAGTTCAATTCCTGGATATCCTTTTTAACATTCTGTCTCGTTGATCTGTCTAATGTTAACAGTGGGGTGTTAAAGTCTCCCCTTATTATTGTGTGGGAGTCTAAGTCGCTTTGTAAGTCTCTAAGGACTTGCTTTATGAATCGGGGTGCTCCTGTATTGGGTGCATATATATTTAGGATAGTTAGCTCTTCTTGTGGAATTGATCCCTTTACCCTTATGTAATGGCCTTCTTTGTCTCTTTTGATCTTTGTTGGTTTAAAGTCTGTTTTATCTGAGACTAGGATTGCAACCTGTGCCTTTTTTTGTTTTCCATTTGCTTGGTAGATCTTCCTCTATCCCTTGAGCCTATGTGTGTCTCTGCATGTGAGATGGGTCTCCTGAATACAGCACACTGATGGGTCTTGATTCTTTATCCAATTTGCCAGTCTGTGTCTTTTAATTGGAGCATTTAGCCCATTTACTTTTAAGTTTAATATTGTTATGTCTGAATTTGGTCCCATCATTATGATGTTAGCTGGTTATTTTGCTTGTTAGTTGACGCAGTTTCTTCCTAGCATTGGTTACTGAAGCTTGTGCATTTGTCATATAGTTCTCATGCCATGGTTTTCAGCTCTATCAGGTCATTTAAGGACTTCTCTACATTGGTTATTCTAGTTAGCCATTTATCTAATCTTTTTTCAAGGTTTTTAGCTTCTTTGCAATGGGTTTGAACTTCCTCCTTTAGCTCGGAGAAGTTTGATTGTCTGAAGCTTTCTTCTCTCAACTGGTCAAAGTCATTCTCCATCCAGCTTTGTTCCATTGCTGGCGAGGAGCGGCATTCCTTTGGAGGGACAGAGGCACTCTGATTTTTAGAATTTTGGGCTTTTCTGCACTGCTTTTTCCCTATCTTTGTGGTTTTATCCGCCTTTGGTCTTTGATGATGGTGACATACAGATGGGGTTTTGGTGTGGATGTCCTTTCTGTTTGTTAGGTTTCCTTCTAACAGTCAGGACCGTCAGCTGCAGGTCTGTTGGAGTTTTCTTGAGGTCCACTCCAGACCCTGTTTGCCTGGGTATCGGTGGAGGCTGCAGAAGAGGGAATATTGCTGAACAGCAATTGTTGCTGCCTGATCATTCCTCTGGAAGCTTCATCTCAGAGGGGTATCCGGCCATTTGAGGTGTGTTGTGTCCGTCTGCCCCTAATTGGGGGTGTCTCCCAGTTAGGCTACTTGGGTGTCAGGGACCCACTTGAGCAGGCAGTCTGTCCATTCTCAGATCTCAAACTCTGTGCTGGAAGAACCACTACTCTCTTCAAAGCTGTTAGACAGGAACATTTACATCTGCAGAGGTTTCTGCTGCCTTTTGTTTGGCTATGCCCTGTCCCCAGAGATGGAGTCTACAGAGGCAGGCAGGCCTCCTTGAGCTGTGGTGGGCTCCACCCAGATCGAGCTTCCAGGCCGCTTTGTTTACCTACTTAAGCCTCAGAAATGGCGGGCACCCCTCCCCCAACATCCCTGCCGCCTTGCTGTTAGATCTCAGACTGCTGTGCTAGCAATGAGGGAGGCTCCATGGGCATGGGACCCTCCGAGCCAGGCGCAGGATATAATCTCCTGGTGTGCCATTTGCTAAGACCCTTGGAAAAGCACAGTATTAGGGTGGGAGTGACCCGATTTTCCAGGTGCTGTGTGTCACGGTTTCTGTTGGCTAGGAAAGGGAATTCCCTTCCCCCTTGCGATTGCTGGGTGAGGCTATGCCTTGCCCTGCTTCGGCTCTCACTCGTTGGGCTGCACCCACTGTCCTGCACCCACTGTCCGACACACCCCAGTGAGATGAACCTGGTACCTCAGTTGGAAATGCAGAAATCGCCTGTCTTCTGTGTTGCTCACACTGGGAGCTGTAGCCAGGAGCCGTTCCTATTTGGCCATCTTGGAACCTTTTCTTTCTTTCTTTTTTTTTTTAAATGGATTCTTGCTCTGTCACCCAGGCTGGAGTGCAGTTGTGTGATCTCAGCTCACTACAACCTCTGCCTCCCAGGCTCAAGCAATTCTCCTGCCTCAGACTCCCAAATAGCTGGGATTATAAACACATGCCACCACTCCCCACTAATTTTTGTACTTTTGGTGGAGACAGGGTATCACCATGTTGGCCAGGCTGGTCTTGAACTCCTGACCTCAAGTGATTGAGCTGCCTCCCAAAGTGCTGGGATTACAGGCATGAGCCACCATGCCCGCCCCCCTCCTCAATGGAGTTTTAAACTCTCAGACTTGTCCACACTGAGCTTGCAGCAATTTGTCAATTACAGTTCAGGTTTTCCTACCCTGATGCTGGTTCCCATGGAAGTTTCTGTGCTTAGGTTTTGGCTTCAGTAAGTTGTGATTCTCTGTATTCACCTGTCTTTCCAATGTGTGGGGGCAGCAGATTGACCTGTGACCTCACTTCTCTGGCTTATCTGAAGAAGAGTTGTTGATTTTTCAGTTTATTCAGCTTTTTACTTGTTAAGACGGAGTAGCACCTTCTAAGCTCCTTACATGCCAGACTGGAAACCAGAAGTCTGATTGTCTACTTTTTAAGTATGTTGCCTTTTCAAAATTAAAAATTACTCACACCAATCGTTCTCAAACTTTTCCAAAAAATGTAAGAGGGAACATCTCTCAACTCATTCTATGAGGTCAGCACTACCCTGATCCCAAAGCCAGACAGAGACATTATGAGAAAACAAAAACAAAAACAAAACAAACAAACAAAAACTACAGGCCGGTATCTCTTATCATGCAAAAATCCTCAACAAAATACTAGCAAATCAAGTCCAGGAGCATATTAAAAGGATTATGCAGCATGACTACATGGGATTTACTCCTGGAATGCAAGGATGTTTTAATATACAAAAATCAGTCAATGTGATCCTACCACATTAACAGAACGAAGGACAAAATGTGATTATCTCAATTGATGCAGAAAAATCTTTTGACAAAATTCAATACCCTTTCATGATGATAACACTCAACAAACTAGGAATAAAAGGAAACTATATCAACATAGTACGAACCATATGTGAAAAACCCACAGCGAACATCATACTCAATGGTGAAAAACTGAAAGCTTTTCCTCTAAGATCAGGAACAAGACAAGGATGACCCCTTTCACCACTTCTACTCAACATAGTGCTGGAAGTCCTAGTCAGAGCAATTAGGGAAGAAAAAGAAATAAAATACATCCAAACTGGAAAGGAAGAAGCAAAATTATCTCTGTTCACAGATGATGTAATCATTTTTGTAGAAAACCCTAACAATCACACATACAGACAGAAACACACACATACACACATACCACTGTTAGAACTAGTCAATCAATTCAACAGAGTAGCAGGATACAAAGTCAACACAAAAAAATAAATTGTGGCTGGGCATGGTGGCTCACACCTGTAATCCTGCACTTTGGGAGGTCAAGGCAGGAAGTTTGTTTGAGGCCAAGAGTTGGAGATCAGCCTGGGCAACATAGCAAGACCCTGTCTCAAAAAATTTAAAAAAAGATTAGCCAGAGGTGGTGGTGCAAGTCTGTAGTCCCAGTTACTTGGGAGGCTAAGGTGGGAGGATCACTTGAGCTCAAGAGTTCAAGGCTGCAGTAAAGCTATGATTGTGCCACTGCACTCCAGTGACAGACCATGACCCTCTATCCTAAAAAAAGTAAATAAAAATTTAAAACATCAGTTGCATTTATATGCACCAAAAATGAACACTTCAAAGGAAATTAAGGAAATAATTCCACCTACAATAGCATATAAAAGAATAAAATACTTAGGAATTAACCTAACCAAGGAGGTGAAACACTTGTGCAATGAAAACAACAAAATATTCCTGAAGGAAATTAAAGGAAACATAAATGAATTGAAAGACATCCTGTGTTAATGGATTGGAAGACAGTATTGTTAAGGTGTCAATATTGTTAAGATGTCAATTTATAGATTTAATGCAATCTCTATCAAAATTCCTGTGACATTTCTTGCAGAAATAGAAAAACTCACGCAAAAATTCATATAGAATCTCAAGGGGCCGGGCATGGTGGTTCATGCCTATAATCCTAGCACTTTCGGAGGCCAAGGCGGGTGGATCACGAGGTCAGGAGATCGAAACCATCCTGGCTAACACAGTGAAACCCTGTCTCTACTAAAAACACAAAACATTAGCCGGGTGTGGTGGTGGGAGGAGGCTGAGGCAGGAGAAGGGCATGAACCCAGGAGGTGGAGCTTGCAGTGAGCCGAGATCACGCCATTGCACTCCAACCTGGGTGACAGAGCAAGACTCTGTCTCAAAAAAAAAAAAAGAAAAGAAAAGAAAAAGGACACTGAATAGCCAAAATAACTCTAAAAAGAACAAAGTTAAAGGACTCATATTTCTTGATTTCAAAACTTACTACAAAGCTACAGTAATCAAAACAGTGTGGTACTGGCATAAAGATAGACATATAGACCAATGGAATAGAATAAGGAGTCCAGAAATAAGCCCTTTTGTATATGGCCAAATGATCTTCTACAAGGGTGCCAAGACCATTCAATAGGAAAACAATAGTCTTCAACAAACAGTGCTGGGAAAACTGGTTATCTACATGAAAAAGAATGAAGTTGAACCCTTATCTAACACCATATAAAAATTAACTCAAAATGGATCCATTACCTAAATGTAAGACCTAAAATTATAAAACTGTCAGGAGAAAACATAGGGCAAAACTTTGTGACATTGGATTTGGCAATGACTGTTTGGATATGACACCAAAGGCATAGGCAATGAAAGAAAAACACAAATTGGACTTCATGAAAAAATTTTAAATTTGTTCATCAAAAGACACCATCAGCAGAGTTAAAAGACAACCCATAGAATGGGAGAAAATCTTTGCAAATCATATAAGAGATTACTATCCAGAATATATGGAGAACTCCTAAAACTCGACAACAAGAAAGCAGACAACCTGATTTAAAAATGGGCAAAGGACTTGAGTAGGCATTCCTCCAAAGAAGATATACAAATGGCCAATAAGTACATGAAAAGATGCTCAACATCACCAATCATTAGAGAAATATAAATCAAAACTACAAAGAGATACCGCCTCACACCCATTAGGATGGCTACTACCAAAACTAAAACAGAAAATAATGAGTGTTGGTGAGGATGTGGAGAAATTGGAACCTTTGTGCACTGTTGGGAATGTAAAAATGGTACAGCTGCTGTGGAAAACAATAGGGCAGTTTCTCAAAAAATTAAACAGAATTACCATATGATCCAGCAACTGGACTTCTGGCTATATATGCAAAAGAACTGAAATGGGGTCTTAAAGAGATATTTATACATCAATTGTATTAGGGTTCTTCAATGAAACAGATCCAAGAGTGTGTGTGTGGGTGTGTGTGTGTATATATATATGTGTGTGTGTGTGTCTGTGTGTGTGTGTGGTAAAAATACAGGGTTCAAGTCAGAAGGCAGAACCAAGAATGCTTATGTCCAAGGGCAGAAGATAGATGTCCCAGTTCAAACAGGGAAAGTGAATTTGCCCTTCCTCTGTCTTTTTGTTCTATTCAGGCCCTCAGTGGAATGGATAATGCCCACCCACATTGGTGAGAGTGATCTTCTTTACAAATTCAAATGCTATTCTCTTCTGGAAACATCGTCACAGACATACCTAGAAATACTGTTTTACCATGTATCTGAGCATGTCTTAGCCCAGTCAAGTTGACATATAAAATTAACCATCATATCCATGTTCATAAGCAGCATTATTCACAATAGCTAAAATGTAGAAGTCCTGCAAGTGTCTATTGACAGATGAATGGATACACACAAAGCATTACAAAAGAAGGAAATTCTGACACATGCTACGACATAGATGAACCTTGAGTATATTATGCTAAGTGAAATAAGCCAGTCACAAAAAGACAAATGCTGTATGATTCCACTTATATTGGGTACTTTGAGTAGTCACAATCATACAGAAAGTAGAATGGTAGATGCCAGAGACTGGGGGAGGTGAGAGTTATTATTTAATGTTTATACAGTTTCAGTTTGCAACATAAAATTAATTCTGGAGGTGAATGGGAGAATATTACACATGTTTTCTTTTTTGAGATGGGATCTCACTCTGTTGCCCAGGCTGGAGTACAGTTTTGCGATCATAGCTCACTGCAGCCTCAACCATCTGAGAGCTCAAGTGATCCTCCCACCACAGGCGCCAAAGTAGCTAAGACCACAGGTGCACACCACCACGCCTGGCTAATATTATTTGTAGAGGCCAGGTATTGCTATGTTGCCCAGGCTGGTGTTGAACTCCTGGGCTCAAGTGATCCTTCTGCCCTGGCCTCCCAAAGTACTGGGATTACAGGTGTGTGCCACCACACCTGGCCAGAATATTTAATACTACTGAACTGTACATTTAAACATGGTTAGGCTGGGCGTGGTGCCTCACGCCTATAGTCCCAGCACTTTGGGAGGCCAAGGAGGGTGAATTGCTTGAGCCCAGGAGTTTGACACCAGCCTGGGCAACATGGTGAAACCCTGTCTCTACAAAAAAATTAGCTAGGCATGGTGGCGCACGCCTGTAGTCCCAGCTACTCTGGCGGCTGAGGCGGGAGGATCGCTCGAACCTGGGAGGCGGATCTCGCCACTGCACTCCAGCCTGAGCGACCAAGTGAGACCCTGTCAAAAAAAAAAAAAAAAAAGATTAAGATAGTAAATTTTATGTGTATTTTACCACGATTATTAAAACTGAAATCCCCATGGGTCACTGATTTACCAATTTAGCTATTTTCACCATTTTTAGATTGTATTTTCCTTCTCTATCTCAGCATTCTGACTAAAGGAAAAGCAAACTTTCTTACAAGAATGAATGATTCTCCAGTGTGGCTGCTCCTGAAAGGAACAATGAGACTTTTGTTATTTCACCACAAGATTGAGAAAGAAATAAACAAGTGATAAATGCCCAGACCCCTTCTTACTCATTTCACATCCTGATGATCTGAGGCATGGTATGGCTTTTATTCCAAGCATGTGAATACTTACAATCAGAAACTCCCTCTCCTTTCCCTCACTTTATCATTATTGCCGTCATTTATGACAATGGAGGGAGTGTCTCGCTGGATGATATTTGGGGTTCTTTCTTCAGTAGTCCACCATACCGAGCGTTTATTTGTGCTGTTCTCCATCTTTCACATCTACCACTTTTCAAAAGCCCCTGAGAGTCAGTAAGACACGAGACTCAAAACAACTGCTTCACATCTAAGTGTATGTCTTTAAAAATCTCTCCTTTTCCATATTTATGTCTGATGTGTTTTGTTATGGCACAGTGGCATGTAGTATGTGGTTCATAAGTGAATCAATGTACATCTGTGGAGGGCGAATGCTCAATTTTAGATCTACACATGAAAGCTTTTTTTCCAGGGCAGGAGCCTTGCTTTCTCCGACTAAGCCCTTAATTACCCAAATGCCCGTGTGTTGTGCCTTTGGCTTGTTGAAATGATACCAATTGGTAAAATCCGATGGGAGATAAAAGTTAGATGTCCAGAAGCATAAAAGTCAGGAAGAGAGGCTCTTTGTGGCATAGAGAAAGCTGCAGAACTGCTCCATGGTGTGCAAAACTCATCAGCACATGAAACTAGTGAGTGGAGATAGTCACCTTCAACCACTTTGTAATTTCTACCAATTCACTTGGGGCCAGTGTCCCTTATTCACCAAGATTCACATTGGTCCTTTTGATTATTTGGCTTGAGGAGGCCCCTGACATGCTAAACTGTCACACAGGGAGAGAGGAAAAGTTGGGAACCAGCTTTCACTTAAAACGGCTTTGACAATGGAGGCAAATAATAACATTTTGGGAACATTTATATAAGTAATTATATAATTTCTGATTCAGTGGCTGGTTCATGAATAAATGAGTAATTGGGAGTATCTGAGTGGAGACAAGAATGAGCATTAATGTAGGACTGATTCTGAATTACAGCTCCTGGCACTAGTAGGTTTCAAGATACATAGTCTGCTGAAAGGTAATTCTCTCTGTGATATTCCTGGTATCCCTAAGGAGGGAAGTATAATTTTAGGTACATACTGACAAAATTTGAATACAGAGTACTTAGATGAAAGTTATAGCCTGTTTTAGAGATGAAATTGAAGGATGCAGTAGCTATTGCTTTGGCAAAGGATTTTTGGCTGATGCAGTGTATGGTTACCGATTTTATGATTCTTATCACATGACACCTAATGTGTCAGTTGACTTGTGAAAACAGTGTTTCAGTTTAATGGATGTTAGGGATTTATATACAACTTCAAATTTACCTCCTTGTTAATAGCAGAAAAGAGTAGTATGGAAGCATTACTTCCAGCTGCTTTTTGAAGCGTCCACCAAAATGAACGACTTTTTCCTTTCTTCACAGATTTCCTCCTAGAGTGCCAAGATCTTTTCCATTCAACACCTCAGTCATGTACAAAAAGACTGTGTTTGTAGAATTCACGGATCACCTTTTCAACATCGCTAAGCCAAGGCCACCTTGGATGGGTAATAAAAACAATGTTGAATGCTAATTATGAAATTGGGTATCTTATTTTCTATCACAGATTCCCCAATCTTGAGGTTGCAGTTAAAAAGTGCAGCTGCCAAAGAGAATGTTTCCCTAACTGCTACCTATAGGGAAATACACTGACTGCATTTTCTGTCTTTTTACTGGGCCATCTTCCTCTGCTTGGTCTATGCCAACTGCTTACCTCTACTTAGATGTCAAATAAAATATGTAACAGCATGTTATGATAGGATATTTTCTGTCCTAGAATTGTTGCTGAGAATTACAGGTGGGAAGTATCCCCTTATTCTAAAGAGAGGTATCAGCCTATCGATTTAGAACTTGTTCAGGTAATAGTCCAAAATTGGTTCTGCAACCCTTAGCCCCTGACTCACCTCCAACCTTGTATTTAAAAAAAGGCTGTGAACTTATGAAAAACTTTAGATTTGAATATTTCTTTGGAGAGCCTCTTTGGTGTTTTATGTGTTGCTTACCCCGTGGGGGATGGGAGGCCTGTCCCTCATGTCAAGTTATAATCAAGGAGACCTCGGGAGAACCACTTAGAAGACTGGACAAGGTACCTATGGAACTTGGGAGACACTGACTACTGCCTGGTTTTTATCTGGACAAATTTTCAAGGTCAGAGGCCAAAAGGGCTTCTGATGGAATAGCAGGGGGAGTGGGCTGTAGTGGGAGCTAACTGCACTACCACTGTTAGGTGTAAGGCCAGGAAGGTCACTGAATGGGACTTGTCTTACAAAGACTCTGTCTGAGAGGTCTTCCTGCCGGGGTTAGATAACCTCAACAGAAAAAGCCTGTGTGGGTTGTACTGCCAGAAGCAGAATCTGAGAGGAGAGATACAAGTGACCAGCAGGAGAAGGTATATCCCATGCTAAGATCAGGTGCAGTGGGGTGTCTCCATGTTGGCAGGGAGAGGTCTCCCAAGAACTCATAAGTTCCCTAAGAAAGAAAGGCAGAATTTTGGTATGTGTCACAACTAGGGAGTACTAATGCCACATTATCAAGAAAGAGTTTGTTGTTGTGCCTATTTTTTTTTACCTCCCCCCACCCTCCGTCCAGCCATCCTTCCCACTTGCTCCTACCATGGAGGGTCCAGAGGCAGAAAGGTGAGTTGGGGCGGAAGATGGGAAAGCAGCGAAGCTGCCAAAAAAATTAATTTTACATATTGCAAATTTCTGGGGCTGTCAGAACGTAGCTGCAGAAGGAAGGGGACTTGCAATTGCAGAAGACATCAAAAATTTGGTATTAGACTGGACTGGACTTGTTAGAACCTAAAAGTGATACTGTTGGTTAATATCTGAAGGTTACTGGAAAAGATTTGGGATCAGCCAAAGTGCAGGAAAAGGGAGATCTCACATAATGTAATTAAAAACAGTGGTCTAAGAAAAATAAGGCTATTTTATGTTTTTATCCCACTAAATCCAGTTCATTCAATACACTGTTTATAGGCATTTTATATTTAGTGTATTCATAAAGTAGAGCTCTTAATTTTCCTCTTGATTTTCTGTCATGGCCTTACTAACAACCCAGTTGCACAAGCCAAAATCATAGGAGTTTTCTTTGACTACTCTCTCTTTTTTTCTATCTCCAGCATCATATTTATGAGCAAGTCCTGTTGACTGTTACTCCAAAACAAGTTCCAAGTCTTCTTATTTCACTTCTTGTAAAATCCAAATTCATCCAAATTCCTGTGGCCTGCAAGGTCCTACATGTTATGTTTCCTTTTTGACCATATTTTCTGTTACTCCCCTGCTGATTCACTGTGCTTCAGCCACATTTTACTCGACTAGACCAAGCTTATTTCTGCCTCTGGACTTTTGCATTTGTTTTATCTGCTTGCAATGCTCTTCCACTAAATCTTTGAAAATCTTACTTCTTTTTCATTAGTCAGATCTCTACTCAAATGTCACCTCCTCAGAGATGCCCTTCCTGACTACTACACTGAAAGTATCCTCTACCTCCTGCCTCATCATTTTCTAGCAGACCACTATCTTTTATAATATTTATAACAACTTGAATTTTTCTTTTTCATTTTTTTATGTGATTAATATCTTGAGAATATGATCTCCATGATCTGTCCTGTTTGCTACTGCACCTCCAGTGCATAAGACAGTTCCTAGAATATAGTAGGAACTCTAGATGAATGAATGAATGAATTGAATGATTGCCAGAAATCTTTCCTCAGAGCAACCATAAGGTTAGGCTGATGTTGGCAAGCAAATACTACCTTTTATCAATAATTACAGGGGCATGCTTCTCCACTGTGACCTTGACTTTAACTTTTGTGATAACAGGTTTTCTGGAGTACTATCCCCAAGTGACCTTTGCTGGACATCTCATTCTTACAGGTCTGCTGGGTCCTACTATCCAGGCTGAGGTTTATGACACAGTGGTCATTACACTTAAGAACATGGCTTCCCATCCTGTCAGTCTTCATGCTGTTGGTGTATCCTACTGGAAAGCTTCTGAGGGTGAGTTAAATACCCTCCTATTGTCCTGTCATTCTAGGAATAGAACAGTGAGATGTGTGTGCTTTGTAATGGTGGCACACCTGGAGTTGGATCCATTCTCTTAAATACAAACTTACTGAAAAATAATAATAACAACAATAATGACTAATATGTATTGAGTTGAAGGTTGTACAGCTAATAAGTGGTGGAATCAGGATTCAAACCTAACTCCATCTAACTCCAGAACTTATACTTGGAACCACTGTGCTACAGTGCAGGCATTCATATAAATAATGTTGAATTTGGTTCATGTAACTGAAAAGTTCCATGGAGTCAGTCAAGTATGGCTGGATCCAAGGATTCAAGTGATACTCTCAGCATTGTGACCATTTTTCTCCCACCATCTCAGCTGGGCTGTCCTTTTTGTTTTCATTCTAAGGCAGGCTTTTCTAATATGATGGCAAAGATAGCCACTGGGAGCTCAAGGCTTATCTCATTCTTACAGATTGTGATCCAGGAGTGGGAAGCAAGCCTCTATCCCAGTATTTCTTGATGTTGAGTGGTATGGAAGAGTTAGAAAGCAAGAGGCAGCATCAGTCTCACCCAGTCCAATGACAATGGCCAGGATGATGGAGTTCTTCAGCACTCTCTTGAGAAAGGGTTCTGATAGAAGGAGCTGAAAACCATAATTCTCAGCAAACTATCGCAAGAACAGAAAACCAAACACCCCATGTTCTCACTCATAGGCGGGAATTGAACAATGAGAACACTTGGACACAGGAAGGGGAACATCACGCACCGGGGACTGTGGTGGAGTTGGGGGAGGGATAGCATTAGGAGATATAACTAATGTAAATGACAAGTTAATGGATGTAGCACACCAACATGACACACGTATACATATGTAACAAACTGAGAGACCTAGTGGTCTCCACACCAAGGACATATTGTTTTACGAAGCCCAATAGAGTTGCAGTGTTAGTTATTTGAGAGGTAGTTAAAGTTAATTTGCTTGTAGGGCATCTTGATTTGAGACAGACAACTATATTTTCCACCTCTATGAAAATATCTCCCTGAATTTCCAAATCTCCAAATTTTCTGCTTTACCTGGTCACACAGACCTCTTTGATACAAATGAACATGGTCTGGAGATTGATGTGGGCAAGCTAGAGTGCAAAAAGTGGGCAAAGGAAATGAACAGACACTTCTCAAAAGAAGACATTTATGCAGCCAACAGACACATGAAAAAATGCTCATCATCACTGGTCATCAGAGAAATGCAAATCAAAACCACAATGAGATACCATCTCACACCAGTTAGAATGGCGATCATTAAAAAAATCAGGAAACAACAGGTGCTGGAGAGGATGTGGAGAAATAGGAACGCTTTTACACTGTTGGTAGGACTGTAAACTAGTTCAACCATTGTGGAAGACAGTGTGGCGATTCCTCAAGGATCTAAAACTAGAAATACCATTTGACCCAGCCATCCCATTACTGGGTATATACCCAAAGGATTATAAATCATGCTGCTATAAAAACACATGCACACATATGTTTATTGCGGCACTATTCACAATAGCAAAGACTTGGAACCAAATTCTTTCAACTCTTTTAAGGTCCTAACTGAACATTATGTGTGTTTCTTAACATTTACTAGATCATAAATATCTCAAGATAGGGAAATTCGTCTTATTTATTGCTGTGTCCTTAGCATATAACATACTGCCTACCCTATAGTGGATACTCAATGCAAGAATGAGGGTGCAGTGGGCACCAGTCACTTTTTCTTCCTAAAATTAAACATTTCTCACCTGTGTACCCCCTCAGAATTGCTTTTCTGAATGTACTTCAAACAGAACCTGCCATTTTCTTAAAGCCCATGCCTCCCTGACCATAGCAATTAATCTAGGGGTGAGCAGTTGACACTGGTATCCCACCTCCTTGGCCACAGTTGATCAGTCCAGAGATGGGCACCTTACCCAAACTAGGCCAATGAGAGTACTTCCGCCAGCATTTTGAAATTTGTGAGAAAAAGGACCTACTATTACCAGGTAATCCTATACTTAGTGGATGGAGCCCAAATATATAATAAAATCAAGATTCTACTACTTCATATCTTGTGGGCCATGGATCTTATAGGAGTCTTAAGGGGGTGTTGGTCTTGTCCTTTTCATAGTTGCAGGCATGGTGCAAAGGCAGGACAACCTACCTTTATCTGCTCCTTCTATACTACTGATCCTACCCTAAACATGTAGGTGTATAATCAGAGACAGGAAGCCATGGCAAATCTGGAGGGTCTGGACTTGGCTATATCTTAAAGAGTTACATATAATCGTGGTTCAACATTGGTGAAATTTTCCAAAAATTGGTGGAGGGAAGAGTGGCCAATGCAATTTTATCTTTCTCTTTTCTGCTGACATCAGGGAGAGAGATAAGAGCTTTTAAAATCATAATTATGGGGAAATAATATTTTAAAGTCTAGCTCAAGTTAAACCCATCAGAAAAGGTAACACCTTTCAGGACCCCCAAATGGCCACATCTTATCCAATGAGGGGACACCAGCCATAGAGTCTATACTGCACACTTCAAATGGTAGCCACGAGCTATCAGGCACTTGAAATGTGGTGAGTCCTACTTGAGACATACTGTAAAATACACACCAGATATCAAAGGCTAAGTACAAAAAAGATGAAAAATATCTCATTCACTGTTTATAAATACGAGTTGAAATGCTTATATTTGGATATACTAGGTTAAATGAAATACATTATTAAAATAATTTCACCTATTTCTTTTTACTTTTCTTGATGTGACTACCAGAAAATTTAAAATTACATATGTGGTTTGCATTATATTTCTATTGAACAGCACTCATCTGTACATTTCCAGTGAAATGTTTAGCATATGTTGAAGTTACTGCTCCTGATGCAGTGGCTCATCTCAGATATGGCCAAGTTCTTCTGTCCAAGGAAAACTAGGTTCAACCCATTCCTGGAGAGGAAGAGACTCAAATCTTTCTGAGCTGGGTCACTTACCTTGGTTACATCTGTTCTCCACCTATTCTACCAACAACCAAACGGATGGACATAGCTGAAATAAAATCATGCAATCACACTGAATGATGTCTCACCTCAGGTGGGCCTTCAGCATTGAAGCATTCTACTGCTACATTTCATTCGACTGCTACATTTCCCCTAATCCACACATTCTTAGCTTCTTAGCTTTCACACATTCTTAGCTTCTCATCGAACCTCCAGCATGCGCTCCCGCCCCTGCCCCCACCACAATCTGAGCCTTAGGACAAAGGGTATTTTTTTCCTAATGAAATATTTCAAACAAAGATAGATACAGAAAATAATATAACAAACAAACAAACATGTGCCCATCACCTCACTTTGCCGGATGTTAACATTTTGTCATCTTTGCTTAATGTATTTTACAAAATTAAACATTTTACATACAGTCTGTAACCCTCCATGGGGCTGGCAGGAAAGGGTTCTCATTGTCAAAGTTCAAAGTAATTGATCATTGAAAAAATAATGATCGCATTAAAAGGAGCCCTTATATAATAGAGATATATATTGAAATACTCATAAATGAAATGACATCCTATCTAGGATTGACTTCAAACACATCCAGCTGATGTTACAATCATTGGGTGAATTGCTGATGTGGAATTTGACATTTGTATGGTGCCAAAATAATATCTCAGAGATTTCTTTTTGATTGCTACTGGAAATGTTAACTTTAGAATGGAGGTATCAGGCTAATCCACGGGTCAAATTTAGTGTCACTAAGGATGGGATGGCCAGATATTATCTGCCCCTGATATGGCACAATATGAAGGACTCAGCATCATCTTTGATGTATTTTAGCCAAAAAACTTACTTAACTTGAATCTAATCGGAACTTAGGTATATTCAATAACATGAGATATTCTACAGGACTGCAAGCCAACTTTCTTTCACTAAATGAGTGTCAGGAAAAAAGGGACTACTCCGTGTGGGCCTAAACAACCAGATGCAATGTGCAGTCTTAGGTTGAATTCTGATTTGGACCAACTAGCTACAAAGGATGCCTTTGAAGCAATTAAGACAATTTGAGGCGCGCCCACCGGCGGGAGCGCGGCGGCCCGGCTCCCGCAGGGCCGCGCCGAGCCAGGCGAGCCCCTGGGGCGCTCAGGCGCGGGCCTGCGCCGCAGCCGCGGGGCGCGGCGTTTTTATTCCGGCGACGCTTAAGGGAGCCCGGCCACGCCCGGTGCATTGTGGGAGCGGCCCGCGGCCCGTTTTCGGGAGGCGGCGGAGGGCGCAAAGTGAGCCGGTGGATCCATAAAGAACCCAGCCAACCCGCAGAGGTAGGGGAGGGGCTGAGCTGTGAGGAGAGCGGGGCCCAAGAACCATGTCTATGCGGGAGTCGTTTAACCCGAAAAGTTACGAATTGGACAAAAGCTTCCGGCTAACCAGATTCACTGAACTGAAGGGCACAGGCTGCAAAGTGCCCCAAGATGTCCTGCAAAAATTGCTGGAATCTTTACAAGAGAACCACTTCCAAGAAGATGAGCAGTTTCTGGGAGCCGTTATGCCAAGGCTTGGCATTGGAATGGATACTTGTGTCATTCCTTTGAGGCACGGTGGGCTTTCCTTGGTTCAAACCACAGATTACATTTACCCGATCGTAGACGACCCTTACATGATGGGCAGGATAGCATGTGCCAATGTCCTCAGTGACCTCTACACAACGGGGGTCACGGAATGTGACAATATGCTGATGCTCCTTGGAGTCGGTAATAAAATGACCGACAGGGAAAGGAATAAAGTGATGCCTCTGATTATCGAAGGTTTTAAAGACGCAGCTGAGGAAGCAGAAACGTCTGTAACAGGTGGCCAAACAGTACTAAACCCCTGGATTGTCCTGGGAGGAGTTGCTACCACTGTCTGTCAGCCCAATGAATTTATCATGCCAGACAATGCAGTGCCAGGGGACGTGTTGGTGTTGACAAAACCCCTGGGGACACAGGTGGCAGTGGCTGTGCACCAGTGGCTGGATATTCCTGAGAAATGGAATGAGATTAAACTAGTGATCACCCAAGAAGATGTAGAGCTGGCCTACCAGGAGGCAATGATGAACATGGCGAGGCTCAACAAGACAGCTGCAGGACTTATGCACACGTTCAGTGCCCACCCGGCCACTGACATCACGGGCTTCGGGATTTGGGGCCATGTGCAGAACCTGGTCAAGCAGCAGAGGAACGAGGTGTCGTTTGTAATTCACAGCCTCCCGGTGCTGGCCAAGATGGCTGCGGTGAGCAAAGCCTGTGGAAACATGTTCGGCCTCATGCACGGGACCTGCCCAGCGACCTCAGGCGGCCTTCTGATCTGTTTACCACGTGAGCAAGCAGCTCGGTTCTATGCAGAGATAAAGTCCCCCAAATATGGTGAAGGCCACCAAGCATGGATTATTGGGATTGTAGACAAGGACAACCGCACAACAAGAATGATAGACAAACCCCGGATCATCGAGGTCGCACCACAAGTGGCCACTCAAAAGGTGAATCCCACACCTGGGGCCACCTCTTAATCTAGACAGAAATAGTTGTTTGGTTTTGATTTTAAATAGATCTGTTTCCCTTACCACTTCAATTAAAGACTATAAACAACAAAAATCTCATTGTGTCTACACATCGGGGTGACCTTAGGTCTGTTTGTAAGTGGATACAATTAATAAAATCCATTGCCTTTTTTCCTGTTACATTAACTGAAGATGCACCTAATCTTGAGGCAGCCTCTGAGTTGAGAATTATATTGTTATCCAATACTGTTGATTCATTTTGAATCTTTAGACACTTATCTCTTGCCGCATAGGCTCTTTTTAAAGGTGCTTTCACATAGCACAGACATTACCAGTAGTCATGTCAAATAGCAGTTGGTGTCTTCATTTTATGTATATTTATCATATAAGTCTGATTTTTTTTTTTTTTAAGCGTCTTGAATGGTTTTCTGGAGAGCCAGCACTGGTAAGTGGCACATGATGGTATCCCAGTCATATCCTAGTCATAGGAGGGTTGCATGATTCCTTTGAGTGTTTGGTTTGAAAAGCCTAGTCTTGTCTCTCAAGAGCATCTTGAACCCAGAACATTCTCCAGTAGTGCATTCAGTTCAACATGGCAAGTGCTTCACTGCATGGAAAACCCTTTGAAGACAAAAAAGAAATCTTACTTCTTTTTTTGTAGCCTTCCTGATATTTACAGTAATATTAACTGTTTTATCAATAGCAAAAAAGGATACTTTTTGCAATGTAATTAGATGTTCTATAGTGCTACAAGGAATTGCCTTCCGAATGGAGGTTGATGTATAATACTCATTTATAATTCAATATATAATTATGCAAATAATTTTTAAATATAATCAATAATAAAGACTGTTCTGTGGATGGTAGTGTTTAATACATTTTATATTTTGTATAGTGATTTCAGGCCTTTTGTTTTCTTAAAATCAGCAGCTGTTTAGCCTAATTCTTAGCATTATTTTGTCCTTTGCGCCAGTACTTTTTTGTGCACCCTTTTCGTGATCTGTGTTAAAAACCTGCACTGCCAACGTTGCAGCTCAAACTTAAAACTTGTTATTCAAATAAATATTTAATTTTTTAAATTGCTCTTGTATAATCAGATGCCCCTTTTAGTATTATTTTAGAAGCATTGGGAGGGTTTTGCCTAAAGTACAATTTATGAGGAAAAACTAGATTTTAGTTTTATAAAACTTTTAAGTCTTTCATGGGACCTATATTTTCTTGAATTAAATTTTGTAGTTCTAGAATAAATAGGCAACCTAAAAAGGTGTTATCTGTGTTTCGTAAAGTGGAGGCTTCCTTATATTTTAACCTACTGAGCAAAGAGGAGGGATTCCTGTCACTAAGCACGAGGGCACTGGATCCTCGAGTGCCCACCTTCATGAGAGAAAAAGCAGCACATCCTGCATGTTTCTGGTGCTTCCAGCTCACAGGCATCAAAGCCGCACGTGTAAACTGACTTCTTGCCAAAGGAAATGACCCCTGGGAAGATCAAGCTCCTGGAAGGGGCTTTAACTCCGACGCGACCTCCTCTGGGAACCAGCGGGCAGGGCAGCCTTTATGCATGTGTAACTGGACCTCCACCCATAAGCATAGTGTGCAGTTTGGAAGAGCCTGCTATGGAACTGAAATTGGTTGGACATTTTATAGGAATTGATATACAGATGTTGGTCCTCAAAAGCTACAAACCAGTGGTCTGCAAAATAAAATGTGTTGGAAACCTCTGAGTAAAAACAAAAAAATTTTTGAATATTGCATTGATATTAGGTGATATTAACTGGATCGGGTGTGCTAGTGTCATTTTGTGTATGTGGGAAAATTTTTTTTAAAGATGACTTCTAAAGTATATAGGAGTGGACTGTCATGAAATTTGTAATGTACATTAAAATGCATCATCATAAAAAGTGTGTTGAAAGAAAAAAGTGAAAGTAGCAATGCAATTCCAAGAATAATTTTCTAATATCCACTCACAAAAACATTAAATTCTTTATATTAAACACATGAAAAATAACGCAAATATATCTATCTTTTAAGATTCATCTCAAATTCCGCCTCCATCAAGCATTACTGAAGAGTAGGAAGCTTGTTTACTGCTTTTTTTATCCACTGGGTTGCTCGCTCCATAAGCAGAGACTTCTATCTCGATCTTTATATTTTCAGCTTGTAACTGAGTCTGGTAAAGAATAAGAACTCAATAAATATTTGTGAATAAATAGGTGAATATTTCCACATGGTATTATAATTATATCTTTATATGTCTATGTCCCCCACCAAACATAGTGTTGTACCACTAGGAAAGAACAAAGTTTAAGAAATTTTCTTAAATCTCTCTTTCTTACCCTTTCCTGACCCTCACTAGTGCCTACCAAAGAGTCTGTGACAAAGTGTATTTGTTGTTGAATTGAATTAGGCAAAAAGATGCAATAATGGAAGCAATTTTATTATTTAACAGAATGTGGAGATCTCAACCAGAACCTAGTTTTTACTACTCATACTACGGTTAGTGATCTCAAGATCCTCTGGAATATATGAGGCTTCTCCCCATTTGTGGCTGCTACTTGTTAGTTTTTCAAATTAAGATGCAGAAAGTAGGCCAGAGGTGGCGGCTCACACCTGTAATCCCAGCACTTTGGGAGGCTGAAGTGGGTGGATCACAAGGTCAGGAGTTCAAGACCAGCCTGACCAATATGATGAAATTCTGTCTCTACTAAAAACACAAAATTAACCAGGCATGGTAGTGTGTGCCTGTAATCCTAGCTACTCGGGAGTCTGAGGCAGGAGAATCACTTGAATCTGGGAGGCGGAGGTTGCTGTGAGCCGAGATCGTGCCACAGCACTCCATCCTGGGCAACAGAGTGAGACTCCGTCTCAAAACAACAACAACAACAACAAAGATGCAAAAAGTCTGTTTCTTATGTAGAACCTATTGGTGACAGTAAACTTGACATGTTTCTTTAAGTGGACAATGGGTATAGAAAGGACAATTTTATTTCTTCCTGCTATAGGAGCTGAATATGATGATCAGACCAGTCAAAGGGAGAAAGAAGATGATAAAGTCTTTCCTGGTGGAAGCCATACATATGTCTGGCAGGTCCTGAAAGAGAATGGTCCGATGGCCTCTGACCCGCTGTGCCTTACCTACTCGTATCTTTCTCATGTGGACCTGGTAAAAGACTTGAATTCGGGCCTCATTGGAGCCCTACTAGTATGTAGAGAAGGTAAGTGTATGAAAGTGTATGATTGAGCTGAAATAAGCAGAGAAGTACAAAGAACTGAATCTATTTGTGTCCTTAACCTGAAAGAGGTTTCTTTACTCTAGCATCATGCTCATAGAAAGGAGAATAACCCAGTTTCTGAGAGAAGCAGATATGCATTCTATATAACCACAATAAATTCTAAGCTGGGATCAGGAGCAGCTGAGTTCCAGACTTCAATCTCTCTCCTCAAAGCATTGCTGTTTCCCTCTTCAAATCTGTGGGCTTTATCAGTAGTGATTTCTACCGTCCTCTGCCTTTTGCAAACATTGAGCTATGTTCCTCGAAAGCTTCATGAAGGTGAACACATATAGACTGGTTCAGGTGGTTAGTTTGTCATTTGCAGACCAAAAGTATATAAAAATCTAAGAAAAGTCAGCATTTATTTATATATGTTATTGAAAATTAATTAATTTGGATTGAATTAATATATTCTAAAATAATTCTAATCAAACCTGTTTTTAATTTATACCTTAGCATAAATTAAATTAGGGAAGTAAATTTTGCATAATTTGTTTTTCACCCTATTTTTTTATGGTGAAATCAGCTTCACTGTACCTTTTTCTTATTCCAGTTATATTTTACTGCATAACTCCACAATTTAGTGGCTTAAAACAACAACAATCACTTATTATCGCTCATGGTTTCTGTGGGTCTCATGGAATTTGGGAGTGTTTTGACTTGGTCTATCTAAGTGTGTCTCATGAGGGCTATAGTCAAACAGTGGCCAGAGCTGAAATCATCCCAGAGTTGACTTTATTCACATGTCTTTAACCTTGGCTTGATGGTACTGTCCACATGGTCTCTCTCACATGGGTCTTACAGGGTAGCCAGACTTCTTATATGGTCCTGAGAGAGCCCATTAGAAACTGTTTCATGTTTTCTAATGTAACCTTGGAAATCACTCACATAACATACATTCTATTAGTTAGAATGCATCACTAAGACCAGTCTATAGAGGGGGCCTCCACCTTTTGATGGGGAATAGGCAAAGAATTTATTAACAGGAATCACCATAGTCTTTCTGAATGGTGATGAATGTGATTCAAAAAAAAGATGGGAGTGGGGAGTGGAGAACATGAGAAAGGTTTGTAGTTTATAATAGTTTCAGGTGAAAGTATGATTTTTCATATACTAAGTTCAGTTTCATAGTCATAATTAATGAGAAAGTGCCAAAACCACAGTGTGTTATTTATGAGATGTAAAGGCTAATTGAACAAGGACATAATCAAAACATTAGTGTTTACATATGACATATAAAGAAATAAGTTAAAAACCCAAATAATTCTTTGACACAGAGTTGAATTAAAGAATCAACAGAGGTTCTAGCTCCGGGTAAAATGGATAAACACACTCCACCCTTTATTTCCCATTGAACTTATCTATAAAACCTTGACAAAATGCAAAGCCCAGATATTTAAAAATTTCTAAAAGGCAAATAGAACAAGTAAATAGAGAAAAGGCACTAAAATTCAAAGTGTTACCAAACTTGTGGGGGAGTATACGTTTTTCCCCACTCTAGTATTCCTTAACCTGAATTAAAACATAACTGGAGACTTGGAAGTGAGTACTATGTTGCAAAGAGAGCTCCAGGAGAAACCCTCTAGGGTTTCAAGGAGTGGGAAAGGTAACTCTAAATGCACAAAGAGCATGGAAGGGGAAATCCCCTAGGGTTTTTGTCCTCTTTTCCACCATTCTCTCAAGCTTCAGTCCAAGGTTGCCTGTGCCAGTGACAGTGGCTGGCAACAGAAGCCTGCACGAGTAAAAACTTAGGGAGGGGAACATTATCCTTCATTCAGTACAGCTACAGATCTAAGACCCTGGGGCAAAAGCACATTACTTTTCTCTCTGTCTTTCCCCTTCCGTTGCTTGACCTTAGCTATGATGTAGTTGTGGAAGTTGGAAGCTTCTGGTTACAAAACCAAAAAAAGGAGCTCACAGAACTGGAAAGTTTATAGATGACAGAGAGAAGAGATCCCAGGAAAGTAAACCCATAAAGTTGTGCATTAACTCCTGGATTTACCCCCAACCTACACATATCTGGATGGAATCCTAATTAGCATGCTGAAGACTGTGAAACTGAGATTTCCCCTCACGTACCAGACTGGCCACTGTGTTGGAGTCAATGGCACAGCAAAGGGTTTAAAACTGATCTGACACTGAAACCACAGACCACATAATAATAATAAATGTTTGGTTTATATCTGAAGCAGGGCTTAGAGGGAATTTTATAGAATTAAACACTTGTATTAGAAAAATATCAACTCGATAATCTAAATTTCCACCCCAGGACACTAGAAAAAGAAGAGCAAAGCAAACCCAAATCAAGCAGAAGAAAGGAAACAACAAACTATAGAGTGGGAGAAAATATTTGCCAATGACATAACTGGCAAACCCAGTCCTAGAATAGGAACTAAGTTTTCTCGGTTCAGTGGGGGAATCTGAAATATCCCCAAGATTTCCATTAGCCAGTATCTCCAAAATTCCATTCTAGGGTGTGATTTGCTAGATAGAGAATAGTGAACACATCCTTTGTTTAATCAACCAATGATCACAAGGGACAGCAAAGATCACTATAGTTCAACAAAGTCAGATTTATTGGCTCATGGCAACAAGAGACTGTGGACACCTCCCTAAACAAAGGAAAATACTATATAGAGTTAGTAAAGAATTTGGGGGAAGGGTGGAGGTTAGGTAATATTTAGATGAAGCACAGTAGAGTTGTGTGTAAAGAAATAACCATGAGGTCTAGACTGTGAAGTGTCCTGGTTAAGTAAAAAGTTAACATAGACATGAAATGTTAAGTCAAGGCATCCCTTACCTGAAGCTTGAGCTTTAAATTGAGCTGCTTCTTCATGTCAAAGTAATTTAGATGACCTAGGAAAGAATGAGATGTTTCATTCTTATTGCTATTAGTTCAGACATTTCTGGTAGGCTGTGAATTCCAAGAACAAACAATTCAATTGAGTAAGAAATCAAGAGATAATCAAAGCAAATAGTTGGTATTCAGTGAGTTTGTACAGTGGCAATGTGTCCTTGGGAGAAATGGTGTTGTTAACTCTGTAGTTAGCTTTACCTATGTCTTTTACCCAGCCTGATGAGTAGCAGCACACATACTGTTACCTTCTTAGTTCAAGCTAATTTTTATTTCTAAGCATTAAGGGTGCAAGAGAGAGAAAGAAAGGCAAAATGTCATAAACAAAAATCTTTCTACTCAAAATAAGCCTGCAAACAAAAGTTCCCAAATTTAAAAAATATATAAGGCTAAGAAAGATAGCCAACAAGCTCAACAGTTAAAGCATGAAACAAGCTAGTTTGTTCCATTAAAAACTTTAGCTATTGATATACACGGTATTCATTTAAAATGTGAGTATAATTAAAAGCACTGTGGGCTATTGAAAAAAATATGAGTATAGATGTTTAATATGGACAATTATTATTTTACTCAAAACTTTTAATTTACAATTGCAGAAATATAAAAAGTTATAAGAGTAACAGAAATTATGTATATTAATTGCTTATACACACCTTTTTTCAGAAGCAATGTGTACTGTTGCTGTAATTTTTCTTTTTCTCTGTGATGTGTGTGTATGAGGGCTTGTATTTTGTAAATGTTTTAAATTTTTTTCTTTAGTAATTCATTTTTATCATATTTTACGCAAGTAGTGGTCTTCATCAAAGTTGAAATAAAAAAACTCTTTGTTCCAGATAGTTTTAGAAATACTGGTGTAGGAGACCTAACAACAAAGCAAAGTTAACAAGAGACAGAAGACTACATTTGTTCTTACTCTCAAGTAACTGATGAA
Organism: Macaca nemestrina; assembly: GCF_043159975.1. Classification (NCBI taxonomy): domain Eukaryota; kingdom Metazoa; phylum Chordata; class Mammalia; order Primates; family Cercopithecidae; genus Macaca; species Macaca nemestrina. The sequence continues at coordinate 910,771 of NC_092145.1, forward strand.
GAAATGTCTCCTGCTAGTGACAATTTCCTACATGAGATTTTAAAATAGAAGATAAATGTTCTCACTTCTTTTTCAGGGAGTCTGGCCAAGGAAAAGACACAGACCTTGCACAAATTTGTACTACTTTTTGCTGTATTTGATGAAGGTTAGTGAGTCTTAATCTGAATTTTGGATTCCTGAAAGAAATCTTCTGCTACTATTAAGAGGAGGTGATTATAGAAAGGTCATAAATTACATTACTGTTCAGGAATGAAGGAGATGGGGTTAAAAATGAATTCCAAGAAAACAAAATGTAACCTCAGTTCCATTGGCAGCTATGAGGTAAGAAGATAGAGGAGTTGGATAATGGATTGACCTCATCCGCCTCATTAAGACCATCAACAAATACTTTGGGCTCTACTTTCTAAATGCTTTCTCTTATCTTCATCTATTATTAAGTGCGCAACGTTTGGCAAGTTATTTAACCTCTCTGTGTCTCGGTTTCCTAAATTGAAATAATAGTACGTCTTTCATAAGATTGTTGTGAGCGCTGAGTGTTTTCACTTAAGTAACCTAGAGCAATGTGTGGCATAGAGTAGGCCCTCGATAGTGTTAGTACCTCCGCCTCCACCTCCTCCTAATGTAATCATTATGTAATCAATAACAATAACATAATCTTCTTCTTACCCCCTTATCAATTTACATTGCCATCTTCTTAATTGAGACCCTTATGATCTGTCTCGTAACTCCCAAAGGAAGTTTACTGAAGTGAGTATCTGATCTTGTCACTCCAGCCTCTAAAATACTTCAGTTTGCCAAGTGTGGTGGCTCATGTCTGTAATCCCAGCACTTTGGGAGGCTGAGGTGGGTGGATTGCTTGAGCCCAGGAGTTTGAGACCAGCCTGGGCAACAGGGTGAAACCACATCTCTACAAAAAAATTAAAAAATCAGCTGGTCATGGTGGCAGGTACCTGTACTCCAGCTACTTGGGAGGCTGAGGTGGGAGGATCACTTGAGCCCAGGAGGTGAAGGTTGCAGTGAACTGTGATTGCACTACTGCACTCCAGCCTGGGTGATAAAGCCAGACCCTATCTCAAAAAACAAAACAAAACAAAACAACAAAACAAATAAAATAATTCAATTTCAAGGTAAAGTGCAAAATGCATTATTTATTCCCTGGTGACGTTTCCAGCCTTGTTGTGTTCCATTTCCTGCCTTATCTTCCATGTTACCCAAACATGTAATGCTTTTTCTTACATGAGACCTCTGCTTATGCAGTTCCCTCTGCCTAGAAAAATCTGTCTCCCTCTTTACACTAAGCAAGCTTCTCCTTTTTCTTTAAGTCTGACTTACTTCGGTTATCTCCTTCCTTAACTCCTTCTCCCAGAATGACCTCTAGTCTGGATTAGATGCCTGCTTATATTTCCACAGCATCTTGAGCTTACTCCTTATCATACTATATCAGTATTTTCTACTTTATTTATTTAATATTTATCTTCTTTGATCTCATATCTTTTTCCCTTCAAGCAAAATGAAATTTCTTCTCTCTGCTCCCTATAACACCCTACTCTCATCTTTATTATATCACTCTTTACTCTTTATTATAATTATCAGGTTCTCTGACTATTTCAGCTAGAGTGTAAGCACCTTGAAAGCACAGGCTGTATCTTCCTCTCTATCATCAGTGCCTACAATCAGTAGTGCTCAATAAATATGTGTTTGAATGAATGAACAAATGAATGGCTGCCTCATAAAGTTTCAATAGTATTTCCAGTGCTTCAGCCCTTATCAATTTCAGAGACAGTGTTAGGGAGCTTTCAGGTTCCTGTGGTTTCATAAATATAAGCTGGGATGAGACAATTATAACAGAGACAGGGACCAACAGACAGCCTTTTTCCTAGGACAATTTTCTTTTTTCTTTTTTTTTTTTTTTGAGATCGAGTCTCACTATGTTGCCCAGGCTGGAGTGCAGTGGCAGAATCTCGGCTCACTGCAACGTCCACCTTCCAGGTTCAAGTGATTCTCCTGCCTCAGCCTCCTGAGTAGCTGAGATTACAGGCACATGCCACCATGCCCACCTAATCTGTGTATTTTTAGTAGAGATAGGGTTTCACTATGTTGGCCAGGGTACTCTCAAATGCCTGACCTGAAGTGATCCACCTGCCTCAGCCTCCCAAAGTGCTAGGATTACAGGCATGAGCCACCGCGCCCAGCCCCTAGGATGATTTTCATAAGATTCCTTTTAGATAAGTCAGCTAATAAAAAGAATCGAATCCTTATGCCTCAAGCTAACTAATATTCTGTCTTCTATTATTGTCTGTTCCCACTTATTGTCATGGACAAATAGAGGGAGAGAAAATCAGTTCGAGCAAGAGATGTCTGCCTTTAGATAATTATCTTCTCCCTCCCTCACACTGACTTTGTGAGGATAAGTGCTCTGTGCCTACTTTGCTGACAAAAATGCTTAGGGTGTGAGCACACTGGGAGTGGGGAAGGAGAAAGGGGAGGGGCGTCATTCATGAGACACATGCTTAGCTGACTTTATTTTTGCCTTCTCTCTCATCAGGGAAAAGTTGGCACTCAGAAACAAAGAACTCCTTGATGCAGGATAGGGATGATGCATCTGCTCGGGCCTGGCCTAAAATGCACACAGTCAATGGTTATGTAAACAGGTCTCTACCAGGTATGTACACATCTGCTCAACAATCCTTAGGGTCTTCCATATTCAGCACCAGAGTTCTGTACTTCAGTTCACAAACAGCTCTGCATCCCAGAGGATATAACCCACTGAATACTTTAAGATCTCTGGCCTCTGGGGATCTTAATGTATAGTAGGCAATTCCTCTTTTGGTCACCTGAAAATGAAGGCTTACCCATGTACATACAGCCCACAGTCAGATTTTTCTTTCCTTTTCTTAAATGTGAGTGGGCAACCAAGGACGAACACACATTCAAAAAGAGCCTAAAATATTGAAGGGATATGCAAAGATGAACAAAGAAAACAATAATCCCAGAATAAAAAGAGCTATTGCTCAGAACAGAACTCATCAGAAGCTCTTATTACTATTTTCATGATTCAAGAAGATACTGCATCAATAAAGTAACAATAAAATGATTTCCAGTTTTAAAATAGGGGCATAGAGGCAGGCTCGCTTTACTCCCTCCCAGAGAAAACCAAAACCAAACGTACAGTACCAATATCTACACCAACAACAACCCAGAGCTCACATGTGAGGATGAGACAGTTCCCGGAACCACAGAGAAATTCAAAAACTTTGACAATCAGACTTCCACATCCATGACTCTCCGTCTTCCTATTCTGCCTGGCACCAAGTGTATAGAAAATCTCCCCCAACTCATGGTTTCTACACTGGAAAAAGTGACATTGAGGTGTTCAACCAGCTTCTCCACCTTCTTGGGTTCCCTGGGAGGAGATTTGTCCTTGCCTTAACCCACAGAAAGCATCATGACTGTCTGAAGGCAGAAATATCCCAGAGTACAGGCAGAGACAAATGAGGAAGGAAGGACTACCATCCCCAGCCCTGGAAATTCTACTCTATAACTTGACCAAAGGACATGCAAATTCAGAATGGCCGTTCAGCAGCACCATGCTGTAGCAGGTTTATCCTGCAGGTCACCTTGGCATGAATGCCTAGCCGGCCTTCCAATACTGCTAAGATAATACCTTTGGGACCTCACCCACTTGGGACAAGCAGGGCTCTGACCACTTACTAGAGCTGAGTTGGCCAGGCGCGGTGGCTCACGCCTGTAATCCCAGCACATTTGCGAGGCCGAGGCGGGTGGATCACGAGGTCAGGAGATCAAGACCATCCTAGCTAACACGGTGAAACCCTGTCTCTACCAAAACTACAAAAAATTAGCCGGGTATGGTGGCAGGAGCCTGTAGTCCCAGCTACTCAGGAGGCTGAGGCAGGAGAATGGCGTGAACCCAGGAGGCGGAGCTTGCAGTGAGCCCAGATCAGGCCACTGCACTCCAGCCTGGGCGACAGAGCCAGACTCCATCTCAAAAAAAAAAAAAAAAACAAAAAAAAACAAAAAAAAAAACACAAAACAAAACAAAAACAAAAAAAAAACTAGAGCTGAGGTGAACCTGGACTTAGGTGCCACCTAGAGCCAAAATAAAGGACAGTGAACTAGCAGTGAAGATTCACTAAGCAAATGTATCCAATAAAACAAAAACAAGTCAGAGAAAACTGAAATAAATAGCTAATTCTTCAATGTAAACACATAGATGTATATCCACAAGAAACAATAGCAAACAGGCAACCATGAGCTTCCCAAAAAGACAAAGCAAAAACCCAGTGACTAACCCTAATGAGATGGCAATTTGTGAACTCTCTGATCAATAATTCAAAGTAGCAATTTTAAGGAAATTCAAAGATACCTAAGATAACACAGAAAATTGATTCAAAAATTTCTCAGAGAAATTTAACATAGAGATTGAAACAATAAAAAAAACACATCTTGAAACTGATGACTGCATTTGATGAACTGAGTAGATCATTAGAGGATCAAGCAGAGGAAAGAATCAGTGAACTCAAACACTGGACTCATCTTGCAAGAAATGCTAGAGAGTTCTACAATCTGAAAAAAAAAAGAATACTAATGTGCAAAAGAAAACTTTTCAAGTATAAAACCTGGTTTAATTTAATTTTACCAACTAGTAAAATTAAATACATGGGCACACTCAGAATACTCTATTACTGTATTTGTGGTGTGCAATCCACTCATAACTGCAGTATGAAGCCCAAAGTACACATCTATCAACAACTGTAATAGCTACAGCAGCCTGTTAGGATATAGGTAATATAAAAATATGTAAATTTTTGTATTTTTAGTAGAGATGGGGTTTCACCTTATTAGCCAGGATGGTCTCGATCTCCTGACCTTGTGATCTGTCCGCCTCAGCCTCCCAAAGTGCTGGAATTACAGGCATGGGCCACCACGTCTGGCCAAGAGGATATAATAGTTATAAATATCTATACACCCAAAACAGGAACTCCCAAGTATATAAAGCAATCATTAATAGATCTAAAGGGAGAGACAGATTGCAATACAATAATAGTATGGGACTTTAACACCCCAGTCTCACTAATGGGCAGATCATCCGTACAGAAAATCAATAAAGAAACAATGGAGTTAAACTACACACTAGATCTAATAGTCCTAACTGACATTTACTGAACATTTTACTTAACTGCTGCAGAATACACATTCTTTTCATCAGGACATAAAACATTTTCCAGAATACACCATACCCAAGGCCCCAAAACAAGTCTGTACAAATTCAAAAAACAGAAATTGTATCAAGTATCTTTTCTGACCACAATGGAATAAAACTAAAAATTAATAACAAGAGGAACCTCAGAAAATACATAAAAACACAGAAATTAAACAACATGCTCTTAAACGGCCAATGGGTCAATGAAGAAATTAAGAAGTAAATTTTATTATTATTATTATTATTATTATTATAATACTTAAAGTTCTGGGTTACATGTGCAGAATGTGCAATTTTGTTACATAGGTATACACGTGTCATGGTGGTTTCCTGCACCCATCAACCTGTCACCTACATTAGGTATTTCTCCTAATGTTATCCCTCCCCTAGCCCCCCAACACCCACAGACCCCAGTGTATGCTCTTCCCCTCCCTGTGTCCATGTGTTCTTATTGTTCAACTCCCACTTATGAGTTAGAAAATGCAGTGTTTGGTTTTCTGATCTTGTGATAGTTTGCTGAGAATGATGGTTTCCAGCTTCGTCCATGTCCCTGCAAAGGACATGAACTCATCCTTTTTTATGGCTGTATAGTATTCCATGGTGTATATGTGTCACATTTTCTTAATCCAGTCTATCATTGATGGTCATTTGGGTTGGTTCCAAGTCTTTGCTATTGTGAATAGTGCCACAATAAACATACGTGTGCATGTGTCTTTATTGTAGAACGATTTCTAATCCTTTGGGTATATGCCCAGTAATGGGATTACTGGGTCAAATGGTATTTCTAGTTCTGGATCCTTGAGGAATTGCCACACTGTCTCCCACAATGGTTGAATTAATTTACACTCCCACCAACAGTATAAAAGTGTTCCTATTTTTCCACAACCTCTCTAGCATCTGTTGTTTCCTGACTTTTTAGCAATTGCCATTCTAACTGGTGTGAGATGGTATCTCATTGTGGTTTTGATTTGCATTTCTCTAATGACCAGTGATGATGAGCATTTTTTCATATGTCTGTTGGCTGCATAAATGTCTTCTTTTGAGAAGTGTCTGTTCATATCTTTTGCCCATTTTTTGATGGGGTTGTTTTTTTTTTCTTGTAAAGGTTGTTTAAGTTCTTTGTAGATTCTGGATATTAGCCCTTTGTCAGATGGATAGATTGCAAAAATTTTCTCCCATTCTGTAGGTTGCCTGTTCACTCTGATGATGGTTTCTTTTGCTGTGCAGAAGCTCCTTAGTTTGATTAGATCCCATTTGTCCATTTTAGCTTTTGTTGCCATTACTTTTGTTGTTTTAGACATGAAGTCTTTGCCCATGCCTATGTCCTGAATGGTATTACCCAGGTTTCCTTCTAGGATTTTTATGGTCCTAGGTCTTACATTTAAATATTTGATCCATCTTGAGTTGATTTTTGTATAAGGTATAAGGAAAGGGTCCAGTTTCAGTTTTCTGCCTATGGCTAGCCAGTTTTTCCAACACCATTTATTAAATAGGGAATCTTTTCCCCATTGCTTGTTTGTGTCAGGTTTGTCAAAGAAAAGATGGTTGTAGCTGTGTGGTGTTATTTCTGAGGCCTCCGTTCTGTTCCATTGGTCTATATCTCTGTTTTGGTACCAGTACCATGCTGTTTTGGTTATTGTAGTCTTGTACTGTAGTTTGAAGTCAGGTAGCATGATGCCTCCAGCTTTGTCCTTCTTGCCCAGGATTGTCTTGGCTATGTGGGCTCTTTTTTGGTTCCATCTGAAGTTTAAAGTAGTTTTTTCCAATTCTGTGAAGAAAGTCAGTGGTAGCTTGATGGGGATAGCATTGAATCTATAAATTACTTTGGGCAGTATGGCCATTTTCATGATACTGATTCTTCCTATCCATGAGCATAGAATGCTCTTCCATTTGCTTGTGTCCTCTTTTATTTCATTGAGCAGTGGTTTGTAGTTCTCCTTGAAGAGGTCCTTCACATCCCTTGTAAGTTGTATTCCTAGGTATTTTATTGTCTTTGTAGCAATTGTGAATGGGAGTTCACTCATGATTTGGCTCTCTGTTTGTCTGTTATTGGTGTATAGGGATGCTTATGATTTTTGCACATTGATTTTGTATCCTGAGACTTTGCTGAAGTTTCTTATCAGCTTAAGGAGATTTTGGGCTGAGATGATGGGGTTTTCTAAATATACAATCGTGTCATCTGCAAAGAGAGACAATTTGACTTCCTCTTTTCCCATTTGAATACCCTTTATTTCTTTCTCTTACCTGATTGCCCTGGCCAGAACTTCTAATACTATGTTGAATAGGAGTGGTGAGAGAGGGCATCCTTGTCTGGTGCTGGTTTTCAAAGAGAATGCTTCCAGTTTTTGCCCATTCAGCATGATATTGGCTGTGAGTTTGTCATAAACAGCTCTTATTATTTTGAGGTATATTCCATCGATACCTAGTTTATTGAGAGTTTTTAGCATGAAGGGGTGTTGAATTTTATCGAAGGCCTTTTCTGCATCTATTGAGATAATCATGTGGTTTTTGTCATTTGTTCTCTTTATGTGATGGATTACGTTTATTGATTTGCGTATGTTGAACCAGTCTTGCATTCCATGGATGAAGCAGACTTGATTGTTGTGGATAAGCTTTTTGATGTGCTGCTGGATTCGGTTTGCCAGTATTTTATTGAGAATTTTCGCTTCGCTGTTCATCAGGGATCTTCTCGTACCTCAGCCTCCCGAGTAGCTGGAATTACAGGTGTGTGAGCCACCATGCCCAGCTAATTTTTGTATTTTTAGTAGAGACAGGGTTTCACCATGTTGGCCAGGCTGGTCTTGAACTCCTGACCTCAAGTGATCCACCCGCCTCTGCCTCCCTAAGTGTTGGGATTACAAGCTGATTATTTCATTCGATTCTAAAAAGCCATTTGATAAAATTCAATATCCCTTTATGATAAAAACCTTCATCAACATGGATATAGAGGGAACACACCTCAAAATAATAAAGGCCATTAATGACAGACCCATGGCTAACATACTGAATGTGGAAAAAATCAAAAGCCTTTCCTCTAAAGACTTATACAACAGAAGGATGCCTACTTTCACCATACTCAGCATAATAGTGGAAGTCCTGGACAGAGCAGTTAGGCAAGAGAAAGAAATAAAGGGCATCCGAATTGGAAAGGAAGAAGTCAAATTTTAGCCTTGCTTGCAGACATGATCTAGAAAAACCTAAAGACTCCACCAAAAAACTGTTCAAAATGATAAATTTAGTAAAGTTGCAGGATACAAAATCAATACACCAAAATCAGTAGCATTTATATATGCCAGCAGCCAATATCTGAAAAAGAAATCAATAAAACTATTTATTGGCTATAAAAATATAAAATACCTGGGAATCAATCTAACCAAAGACATAAAAGATCTATTCAAGGAAAACTACAAAGCTCTGATGAAAGAAATAGAAGAGGACATACACAAAATTTAAATATATTCCATGCTCATGGATTGGAATAATTAATATTGTTAAAATGACAATACTACCCAAAGCAATTTACAGATTCAGTGCAATCCTTGTCAAAATACCAATGACATTCTTCATAGAAAAAAAGATCCTAAGACTTATATGGAACCACAAAAGACCCCAAATAGCTAAAGCAATCCTGAGCAAAAAGAGCGAAGCTGGACGTATCACACTACCTGATATCAAAATTTACTACTCAGCTATGGTAGTCAAAATAGCATGGTATTGGCATAAAAATAGATACATAGACCAGTGGAACAGAATAGAGAACACAGATATAAGTCCACACATTTACAACTAACTCATGTTCAACAAAGGCGCAAAGAACATATATTAAGGAAAGAACAATCTTTTCAATAAATAGTGCTGGAAAAATTGAATAACTATATGCAGAATAAAACTAGACCTTTATATCTTACCATACACAAAATCAAATAAAAATGGATTAAAGACTTAAATCTAAGACATGAAACTATTAGAAGAAAACACTGGGGAAATGCTCTAGGCCACTGACCTGGCCAAGGATTTTTTTGGGTAAGACCTCAAAAGCACGGACAATCAAAGCAAATATTGGAATTATATCAAGCTAAAAATCTTCTGCACAGTAAAAGAAACAATGAACAAAGTAAAGAGACAACCCACAGAATGGGAAAAATATTTTCAAACCATCTATCTGACAAGGGATTAATAACCAGAATATATGAAGAGCTCAAACAACTCAATGGCAATACAACAAATACTCTGATTAAAAATGGGTAAAAGATCTAAACAGATATGTTTCAAAAGAGATATACTAATGGCCAACAGGTATATGAAAACACGCTCAACATCATTAACCATCAAAGAAATACAAACCAAAACCACAATTCGATATCATCTCATCTCAGTTAAAATGGCTTGCATCAAAAAGACAGGCAATAACAGATGCTGGTAAGGATGTGGAGAAAGGGGAACCCTCGTACACAGTTAATGGGAATATAAATCAGTATAGTCACTAATGCCGTACTCAATACTATAGACAATAGTATTGAGGTTCCAAAAAAAAGAGAACTACCATATGATCCAGCAATTCCACTACCGGGTATATATTCAAAAGAAATGATATCAATATATCAAAGAGATATCTTCACTCCCATGTTTATTGCAGCACTATTTACAATAGCCAAAATATGGAATCAAACTAAGTAATCAATGGATGACTGGATAAAGAAAACATGGTATATATACACAATGGAATACTATTTGGCCATAAAAAAGAATGAAATATTTTCATCTGCATCAACATAGGTGGCACTGGAGGGCAATACCACATGTTCTCACTCATATGTGGGAGCTAAAAGAGTGGATCTCACGAAAATAGAGAGTAGAATCATGGTTACCATAGTCTGGGGTGGGGAGGGTGGGGATGATGAAGGGAAAAAGAGAATATAAATGTATTTATTACCACTGAACTGTACACTTAAAAATGGTAAAGATGGCAAATTATATATGTATATTTTACATCAATAAAAAGAAATTTAAAAATAAAGTAACAATATAGTTGACCCTTGAACAATGTGGGGGTTGGGGTACTGACCCCCTGCACAGTCAAAAATCCATGTATAACTTTTGATTCCCCCCAAATTCAAGTACTAATGACCTATTGTTGATCAGAAGCCTTATCAATAACATAAACAACAAATATTTTGTATATGTATTATATACTGTATTTTTTCAATAAAGTAAGCTAGAGAAAAGACAATGTTATTTTAAAAAGCATGGGGAAAATACATTTACAATACTGTACTGTATTTGTAGACAACGTAAGTTTATCATCTATAAGTTGAATCATTAGTCTGAGATGGTGGGCAACCACAGCTGCAGACCTCAATCTATGGTACATATCAAGCAAGTCAGTGTTTTCTTGTACGGTCATGACCTTTCTCTGCTTCTTGGGAGCACTTCCAGCATCACTAGTGGCACTTTATATGGGTCCCAAGTATCATTCAAAGTTTATGGAGAGATTATTAGCATCATGCAGAGTTTTAAGTGGATGCCTGCAACACTTGAGCTCACCACAATAACAGTAGGAGATGGCTACTACTGTTAATTTTATGCAGTTATGATTTAATACTGGATCTTTACATTTGTTTACATTTGTCCCAACTGGGAATGGTGCCATGTATGGTTGTAAGGGTTTGTGTACGTAAGTTTTTATAAATTTTGACTTTTTTATAATAGATTTTTATATATTTTATGGTAATAAATGATAAAATAGTCCAGTATCAACATATATATATACATACATATATACATATATTTGAGACGGAGTCTTGCTCTGTTGCCCAGGCTGGAGTGCAGTGGCATGATCTCAGCTCGCTGCAACCTCCACCTCCTGGGTTCAAGTGATTCTCCTGCCCCAGCCTCCCAAGTAGCTGGGATTACAGGTATGCACCATCACGCCCACCTAATTTTTGTAGTTTTAGTAGAGATGGGGTTTCACCACGTTTGCCAGGCAGGTCTTGAATTCCTGACCTCATGATCCACCCATCTCGGCCTCCCAAGGTGCTGGGATTATAAGTGTGAGCCACCTCAACCGGCCATCTACATATATTTTTTGCATTCATAACATACCTTTTTCTTAATTTTTTTGATATTTTTCCCCTATGTGGTTCATCTGAAAGTTTTTTCAAATTATCACAAATTTCCAAAAAAAATTTCAGTATATTTATTGAAAAAAAACTGCATATAAGTGGACTCATGCAGTTCAAACCTGTGTTGTTCAGGAGTCAACTGTATATTTTAAAGCAGATTTTAACATCAAGAAATGATAGAAAAATGATAAGAATTTAAAGATATTCATATTAAAATTGCCCATCAGGAGCTTCTGAGTAGCTGAACACATGGAGGTTCCTGGAGAGTGGCTGGTCCCACGCCCCTTCCCACATACCCTTCCTTATATATGCATCTCTTCCATGTGGCGTTTATCAGAAAAGGTGCTGACTACTGAATTATAAGGACACTGTGGTCTACTAGATAAAGGTTGGGGAGAGGGGTTTGGGCTTCTATTGTCTTCTTTCCAGGACTTCATCTCCAGATGTCTAAAGTAAATAATGCATGCTGGGTAGAGCAAAGTGGTGGAGTAGGACTCTTCAGCAATCATCTCCTCACAGAAACATCAAGTTAACAACTTGATGCGTGAAATTACCATCAGAAGAGTTAAGAAAACCCGAACCCATGAGCAAGACTGTGAAGCCCTTTTGGACTGCAAAGACGAGCAAAACCATAGTTGGAAGTTAAGGGGATTGGTTCTTTATGACTGAGACCCCACCCCCAAGCCACTGCAGTACCACAGGCGGAAAGTCACCATGGACCCATGGTTTTTACACCGGAAAAAAAGTGAGCCGGAGGCAGACATTTGGCTTCTCCACCATCCTAGGTCCTTCTGTAGGAGACTCACTCCTGCACCAGTTCATGGGGAGCACTGCGAGTATCAACTGGGTTGAACCACCTGAGACCAGCTATGTACAAAGAAAGGGGGCGGGGCTAGTGGTAGCAAGCAAGCAGAACTTGGCAGTGGCTCTCCATCCCTGCCAGAGGAGATACCATACCAGGCCATGGGAAGCATGGTTCCCAGATCCTCTGGACTTGAGAGCCTGACGGGCTCTCCGGTATGGCCTGGGTGCCCTCTGTGGATTCCCATGGGCCCATCCAGGCTGGACACTGCATTAGTAGCAAAGCCAGCATGAGACTTGCGTCTAACCTGGGCTTAGAGTGCCCTCTAGTGTCTAGTGCTAAAAGGAAATACAACAGCCAGTCCACTTTCTTTTTGATATGGTCTCACTCTGTTGCCTAGGTTGAAGTGCAGTGGTGCGATCATAGCTCACTGCAGTCTCGAACTCCTGGGCTCACGCGGTCTCCCCACCTCAGCCTCCAGAGTGGGACTACAGGTGTGTGCCACTATGCCTAGCTAAATTTTGGTTGTGTGTGTGTGTGTGTATGGAGATTGGGGTATTGCTGTGTTGCTCAGGCTGGTCTTGAACTCCTGACCTAAAGCAATCCTCCAGCCTCAGCCTCCTAAAGTGCTAGATTACAAGTATGAGCCACCACAGTCAGCCCCACTCAATTTCTAAACGAGCTTACTGAAATAGAGCAGTCACAAACAAACCCAGAATGAACATGAGAATAAATACCTAATTCTTCAATGTGTAGACAGGGACACACGTCTACAAAGAATAAGAATAACCTAAGAAAGATGGCCTCACCAAATGAACAAAAAATCGTGCCAGTGACTAATCCTAAAGACATGCAAGTGAATGATCTTGTAGACAAAGAATTCAAAATAGCTATTTTAAGAAAACTCAACAAACTTTAATAAAACACAGAGAAACAATTCAGAAATTTGTCAAAGAAATTTAACAGAGAAATTGAAGGAATAAAAAAAGTAAGAGAGAAATCCTGGAACTGAAAAGTATAATAAAAAATGACACACGCAATACAGGACATCAACAACAGAATTGATCAGGCAGAAGAAAGAATCAGCAAGCTCAAAGACAGGCTATCCAAAAATACAATCAGGAGGGGCTCCAGGATGGTTGACTAGATGCATCTAGTGTTCATCCCTTCCATGGAGAGGAACCAAAGTAGCAAGTAGATAATTATACTTTGAATAGGTCATCTAAGAGAGAACACTGGAATTCAACAGAGATAGGAAGCATTGAAAGCAAGGGAGGAGAGAGAAATACGGCCTGTTTGCCTGGGATTGGCTGGGAGTCTGGAACACCTTCCTAATGTGGGAAAAGGGTAAGAGACCCTTAGTGTTCCTCATTTTCACCAAGGACTCTTGCAGTCCTAGCCGCAGGAGAGCCCCTTATTCCTTGACAGCGCAGAGACTAGCATAGGAAGTTGCCTAAAGACCATGTGAAGGCATTGCAACAGAGAGCTCACGCTGGGTTCTGCAAATCTCCCAAGCAGCTGCAGCACAGCACCATTTTGAGAGCACAGCCCACACATCCTGCCCTGCTATAATGGCCGTGACTTAGGCAGGAGCCCTGAGCAGTGATCCTGCCCCACCCAGCAGAGGAGTGCCCATGCATTTTCACATATTCCAAGAACACATTCCACTACCTACAACACTGCTGCTGCAGGCTGTTGTGGGGCCAAAACACCAGTGAAGCTTGTGCTTCCAAGCTGCCTGCCTACAGCTGCTCCCAGAGAAAGCAACCCTACCTTCACCAAGAGCAGGGCCATAGCACAGCTGCTGCTGCACGCCAACCTGAGCATTTTGCTCGTGACCTGGGTATCACCCCACCCCTGCATAGCACAACCAGCACCTCACACACCACCAAGGAGCCTGAGGGCAGGTTCACCTAGCCCAGCTCTTCCTGCCCCTAGTACCCAAGCATATCATCCAGGGGCCTAGGGATCACTTAGCCCTGTCCACCACTGGTAGCTTCTGAGAACCTCCTGGGGTCTGAGGCCAGGCCCACCCAACCTGCCACTACTGCCACAGTTAGCACTCATTTAATGCACCACTTGAGGGTCTGGAGACTGGCCCATGCAATCCATAGCAGCCACCACCAATGCCAGCACAGACCACTTGAGATTCAGAAGGTTGTTTCATTACTATGATTGCCATCGACCATGCCACTTTGCTGCCCAGGAACTTGAGAACCCACCCACCCACGTGATCCATCAATACCATTTCTGGCACCCAAGTAAACCACTGGGAGACCCACAAATCAACCTGCCTGGACCTAAAACCAGTGCAATCATATGCCACCATGGTACACCAAAGAAAAGCACGCTCAGCCCACTGCTGCCACCACTGGGGCCTGAAGACAGGCCTACCTGGCATCCCAGTTCTCAGTAAAACTTCACCACAGCCTCCACTAATAACCATACCCTAAGCCATTGAGAAAATCACAAATATCACTAATGCTGTTTAGAGTCTTATACAGAGACTACTGCATTCACTCAGAATCAAAACCAAAGTGCTCTACCCAAGCAACACTATAGATACATCTTCAGGAAAAAGTTCTTTCCTATAAAAGCAAATTTTAAAAATTGGAAAAAGTGATTATTATACCAGATGTGCAGATATCAATGTAAGGACACAGAAAACATGAAAAATCAAGGAAATATGACACTCCAAAGGAGCACAATAATTCTGTAGCAATAGATCCAAATAAAAAAATTTTAAGATGGGTGCAAAAAAATAGTTAGAAAGAATGAATAAGACCTGCTATTTTATAGCGCAACACAGTGACTATAGTTAATAATAACTTAATTGTACATTTTAAATTAACTTAAAGAGTGTAATTGGATTGTTAATAACTCAAAGGATAAGTGCTTGAGGGTGTAGATACCTCATTCTCCATAATGTGTTTGTTTCACATCACATGCCTGTATCAAAACATCTCATGTGTTCCCTAAATATATACACCTACTATGTATCCACAAAATAAAAAAATCATAGTTTACAAACAGAACAGTATATGTGACCTTTGGTTTTTAAGTAAACTGGCCAACATCTCTTTAAAAATTTATGAAATCCTGGAAAAATAATTCCAAAATTTGATACTAAAGAAACTCAGTGAGATACAAGAGAATTCTGAACAAAAAAAAAATACAAAGAACACAGAAAAACAATTAAGGATATGAAACGGAAATTTACCAAAGACATAGATATCAAAAAAGAACCAAACAAAATTCTGGAACCAAAGAATTCATTGAATGAAATATAAAATACATTTGAAAGGTTCAACAATAGACTGAACCAAGCAGAAGAATATCAGAACTGAAATACAGATCTTTTGAAATAGCCCAATCAGACAAAAATAAAGAAAAAAAGAATAAAAAATAATGACCAAAGATTTCATGACATGTTAGGCACTATAAAGAGAAAATGAAGAGGTTAGAAATCCTATTTAATGAAATATTAGATGAAAAAATTTCCAAGTCTACCAAGAGATTTACACATCCAGATAAAGAAGGCTCAAAAATACCCAAATAAATACAATGCAAAAAGGTCTTCTGCAGGGCACATTATAGTCAAACTATCAAAAGTCAAAGAGAAAAATTTAAAAACAGCAAGAGAAAAGCATATAGTCACCTATAAAGGAGCTGCTATCAGACTAACAGTGAATTTCTCAGCAGAAACTTTATAAGCCAGGAGAGAATGAGAGAAAAAAAAAACACCTGACAGCCAAGGATACTGTACACAGCAAAATTATCCTTCATAAATGAAAGAGAGATAAAAACATTTTCAGACAAAAAAAAAAAGAAAAAAACTGAGGAAATTCATTGCAACCTGATCTGCTTTACAGGAAATGCTAAAGGGAGTTTTTCAAACTGAAAGAAAAAGGTCCTAATGTGTAACATGAAAACATATGAAGGTATAAAACCCATGGGTAAAAGTAAGTATCCCAACAAATTCAGAATTCTCTAACACGGTAATTGTAGAACATAAATCACTTATATCCTTAGTAGGAAGATTAAAAAACAAAACATATAAAAATAATTACCATAACCTGTTAAAGAATAAGCAATATAAAAAGATGTAAATGATGACATCAAAAACACAAAATTTGGGAGTAGATTTTTAAAAAAAATTTTCTTGCAATCAAAATTAAGTTGTTATCAGTTCAAACTAACTTGTTGTAACTATAAGGTATTCTGTGTAAGCCTCATGGTAATTACAAAGCAAAAAAAAATTTATAATAGATACACTAAAAATAAAAAGCAAGGGATTAAAACATACTGATAGAAAAATCACTTAACCACAAGGGAAGATATTAAGAGAGGAAGAAAGGAACAAAGGATCTACACAACTAGAAAACAAGTAAAAACATGGTACTACCAAGTTCTTACCTATCAAAAATTACCTTGAATACAAATGGGTTAAATTCTCCAACTAAAAGACATAGAGTGGCTGAATGATTTTTTTTAAAAAGAAGATCTAACTATATACTGCCTACGAGAAAGACTTTACCTGTAAGGACACACATAGACTGAAAGTGAAGGGATAGAAACAGATATTCCATGCAAATGTAAACAAAAAGAAAGCAGGAATAGCTATACTTATATCTGATAAAATAGACTTCACGTCAGAAACTATAAAAAGAGACAAACGGCCAGACGTGGTGGCTCATGCCTGTAATTTCAGCACTTTGGGAGGCTGAGGTGGGTGGATCACCTGAAGTCAGGAGTTCGAGACCAACCTGGCCAACATGGTGAAACCTCATCTCTACTAAAAATACAAAAATTAGGCGAGCATGGTGGCAGGTGCCTGTAGTCCCAGCTACTCAGGAGGCTGAGGCAGGAGAATCATTTGAACCCGGGTGGCAAAGCTTGCAGTGAGCCAAGATTGCACCACTGCACTCCAGCCTGGGCAACAGAGCGAGACTCCATCAAAAAAAAAAAAAAATGACAGACAAGGCCATTATATAATAGTAAAGAAATTAATACAACAGGAGAATGTAACAAGCATAAATATATATACACTCAACATTGGAGCATCTAAATATATTAATGTTTGATCTTTGTATTTTCTAGTCTCATTAAAAATAACGGCAAAAACTACAATTACTTTTGCACTGACCTAATATAAAGCAAACATTAATAGACCAAGGGGGAAATGAAGACAGCAATGAAATAATAGTAGGAGACTTTAACACCCCACTTTCACCAACGGACAGATCATCCAGACAAAATATCAACAAACACACACTGGACTTAAGCTGCACTGTAGACCAAATGGAGCAAACAGACACAGAACATTCCTTCCAACAGCTACACAATTCACATTCTTTTCAACTGCACATGGAACATTGTCCAGGAGATGATACATTAGGCCACAAAGCAAGTCTTAACTAACTTTTTAAAAATAAGTATTTTTTTCCTGCCAATAATGGAATAAAACTATAAATCAACAACAGGAGGAACAACTGTACAAATACATGGAAATTAAAGAACATGCCCCTAAACAAACAATGGGTCAATGAAGAAATTAAAGGAGAAATTAAAAAATTTCTTGAGACAAATGAAAATGGAAACATAACATGCCAGAACCTATGGGATACAGCAAAAGTAGTCCTTAAAGAAAAGTTTATGGCAATAAATGTCTACATCCAAAAAAAATCAAATAAACAACCTAATGATGCATCTCATGGAACTAGAAAAACAAGAACAAACAAAACTCCAAATTATTAGAAGAAATGAATGAATACAGATGAGAGCACAAATAATCAAAATAGAAACTAAAAAATACAAAAGATCAGTATAATGAGTTACTTAGTTCTTTGAAAGGATAAACAAAGTCAGTAAACTTCTAGCCAGATTAAGTGATTATAAAGAAGAAAAACAGAAATAAATCAGACATGAAAAAGGAGACATTACAACTGATAACACAGAAATACAAAGAACTATAAGAAACTGCTATGAACAACTATATGCCAACCAATTGAAAAGCCTTGAAGAAATGGATAAACTCCTGGACACATACAACCTACCAAGGTTGAATCAAGAAAAAATGGAAAATTTGAACAAATCAACAATGAGTAACGAGATTGAAGCAAAAATAAAAAGTCTCCCATCAAAGAAAAGTTCACTACCTGATGGCTTCACTGCTGAATTCTACCAAACATCTAAAGAACTAATACCAATTCTTCACAAACTATTCAAAAAATTGAAATGGAAGAAACTCTTCCAAAATTATTTTAGGAGGCCATCATTATCCTGATCCCAAAACCAGACAAGGGCGCAATAACAACAAACAACTACAGGCCAATATCCTCAACAAAATACTAGAAATAGAATTCAACAGCACATTAAAAAGATCATTTACCATGATCAGGTGGGATTTATCCCAGTGATGTAAGGATGGTTTAACATATGCAAATTAAAAATGAAGGATAAAAATTATATTATCATTTTAATAGACACAGTAAAAGCATTTGATAAAATTCAATATCCCTTCATGATAAAAATTCTCAACAAAGTATAGAAGGAACATACCTGTATGATAAACCTGCAAACAAAATGATACTGAGTGAGGAAAAGTTGAAAGCTTTCCCTTTAAGAACTGGAATAAGACAAGGATATCCACTCTCACCACTTCTATTCAACACAGTACTGGAAGTCCTAGCCAGAGCAATTAGGTAAGACATCCAAATTGGAAAGAAGGAAGTCAAATTGTCCCTGTTTGGCCAGGCTCAATGGCGCATGCCTGTAATCCCAGCACTTTGGGAGGCCAAGGCAGGCAGATCACTTGATGTCCAGAGTTCGAGACCAGCCAGGCCAATATGGTGAAACCCCATCTCTACTAAAAATACACATACACACACACACACACACACACACACACACACACACACACACACAGAGAGAGATTAGCCAGGCATGGTGGTGCACTCCTGTAGTCCCAGCTACTCGGGAGGCTGAGGCAGGGGAATCACTAGAACCCCGGAGGCGGAGGTTGTGGTGAGCCAAGATTGCACTCCAACCTGGGCAACAGAGTGAAACACTGTCTCAAAACAAAAACAAGCCGAGACGGGCGGATCACGAGGTCAGGAGATCGAGACCATCCTGGCTAACACGGTGAAACCCCGTCTCTACTAAAAAAATACAAAAAACTAGCCGGGCGAGGTGGCGGGCGCCTGTAGTCCCAGCTACTCGGGAGGCTGAGGCAGGAGAATGGCGTGAACCCGGAAGGCGGAGCTTGCAGTGAGGGGGAGATCCTGCCACTGCACTCCAGCCTGGGTAACAGAGAGAGACTCCGTCTCAAAAAAAAAAAAAAAAAAAAAAAAAAAAATTGTCCCTGTTTACAGATGACATGATCTTATATATAGAAAACCGCCAAAACTACACCAAAAAACTGTTAGAGCTAATAAATGGATGTAGTAAAGTTGTAGTCTACAAAATCAACATACAATAATTGATAGCGTGTCTGTATGCCGACAGTGAACAATCTGAAAAAGCAATCAAGAAAGCAATCACGTTTACAATAGCTACAAAAAATATCCGGAAATAAATTAACCAAGGAAGTGAAATATCTCTATAATGAAAACTATAAAATATTGATGAAAGAAATTGAATAAGACACAAATAAATGAAAAGATATTTCATGTTCATCGATTGAAGAATTAATATTATTAAAGCCAAAGCAATCTACAGATTCAATACAATTCCTATCAAAATTCCAATGTCATTCTTCACAGCAATACAAAAACAATCCTAAGATTTGTGTGGAACCACAAAAAATCCCAAATAGCCAAAGTAGTCTTGAGCAAAAAGAATAAGCCTGGAGGCATCACACTACCTGATTTCAAATTATACTACAAAGCTATAGTAACCAAAACAGCATTGTGTTGACTTAAAAACAGACAAATAGACCAATAGAACAAAATAGAGAGCCCAGAAATACACCCACACATTTAAAGCCAACTGATATTCTACATAGTTGACAAGAACACATGATGGGTAAAGGGCAGTCTTTTCAATAAATGGTGCTGGGAAAACTGGATATCCATATGCAAAAGAATGAACCTAGACCCCCTATCTCTCACCATGTATGAAAATCAAATAGGCCAGGCACAGTGGCTCATGCCTGTAATCCCAGCACTTTGGGAGGCCAAGGCGGGCAGATCACTTGAGGTCAGGAGTTTGAGACCAGCCTGGCCAACATGGTGAAACCCCATCTTTACTAAAAATACGAAATTAGCCAGGTGTGGTGGCATGCCTACAGTCCCAGCAACTTGGGAGGCTGAGGCAGGAGAATCACTTGAACCCCGGAGGTGGAGGTTGCAGTGAGCCTAGATCGTGCTATTGCACTCCAGCCTGGGTAACGGAGTGAGACTCTGTCTCAAAAGAAGAAAAGAGAAGAGAGACAAGAGAGGGGAGGAGAGGAGAGGGAACAAGACAGGGGAAGGGAGAGAAGGGAAGGGAAGGGAAGGGAACAAGACAGGAGGGGAGGGGAGGGAAGGAAAGGAAAATAGATTAAGGAGTTAAATTTGAAACATAGTGTAAACATTTCATGACATCACTTTGGGCAAGAATGTGTTAGACAATTTGGGCAAGAATTTGTTAGACAAGACCTCAAAATCATGAGTAACAAAAGCAAAAATAAATTGGATTACATCAAACTAGAAAGCTTCTGCACAGCAAAGGAAACAATCAACAGAGTGAAGAGACAACCTATAGAATGGGAGAAAATATTTGCAGATTATACATCTGACAAGGGATTTATATCTATAATGTATAAGGAACTCAAACAACTCAATAGCAAAAATCCAAATAATCCTACTAAAAATGAGCAAAAGACCTGAATAGACATTTCTCCAAAGGAGACATACAAATGGCCAACAGGTATATGAAAAATGCTCAACATCACTAACCATCAGGAAAATTAAAATCAAAACTACAATGAGATATCACTTACCTCTGTTAGAATGACTATTATAAAAAAGACAACAAAATAACAAATGCTAGCAAGGATGTGGAGACAAAGAAACTCCTATACACTGTTGGTGGGAATATAAATTAGTTAAGTCGTTAGAGATAACGGTATAGAGATGCCTCAAAAATTAAAAATAGATCTATCATATTTTCTAGCAATCCCACTAGTAGGTATATACCAAAAAGAAATGAAATCAGTATGTTGAAAAAACATCTGCATCCCCATGTTTATGACAGCATTATTCACAATAGTCAAGATATAAAATCAACTTAAATGCCCATCAATGGATGAATGGATAAAGAAACTGTGGTATATATACACAATGGAATACTATTCATCCATTTAAAAAAGATGAAATCCTGTCATTTGCAACAATGTGGATGAGCCTGAAGGACATTATGTTAAGTGAAATAAGTCAGACAGAGAATGACAAATATTGCATGATATCACTCCTATGTACAATCTTTAAAATTTGATCTCATAGTAGTTGAAATTAGTGATTCTGGGAAGATTAGGGGGAAGTGGGAGATGGGGAGAGGTTGGTCAATGGGTACAATGTTACAGGTAGATAGAAGGAATAAGTTCTGGTACTCTATTGCACAGTAGGGTGACAATAGCCAACAATAATATATTGTATATTTCAAATAGAAGAGAGGATTTTGAATGTTCTCACAACAAAGAAATGACAAACATTTAAGGTGATGGATATGATAATTACCCTAATTTGAATAATTACACAATGTATACATGTATCAAAACATCACATTGTACCCATAAATGTGTACAATTATTTATGTGTCAATAAAAAGTAATACAGTTTAAAAAATAAAATTGCCCATTAGGATAAATAAAAAGACCCCCACACAAAATTATCATTGTAGCATTTCAGAGCACAAAGAGAAGATACTTAAAGCTTCTTGTGGCCAGGTGCGGTGGCTCAGGCCTGTAATCCCAGCACTTTGGGAGGCTGAGACGGGAGGATCACGAGGTCGGGAGATGGAGACCATTCCAGCTAACACAGTGAAACCCCGTCTCTACTAAAAATACAAAAAACTAGCCGGGCATGGTGGCGGCTCCTGTAGCCCCAGCTACTCGGAAGGCTGAGGCAGGAGAATGGCGTGAACCCGGGAGGCAGAGCTTGCAGTGAGCCAAGATCGTGCCACTGCACTCCAGCCTGGGCGACAGAGCAAGACTCCGTCTCAAAAAAACAAACAAACAAACAAACAACAAAAAAAGCTTCTTCTGAGAGAAACAGGATGCATACAAAAGAATGGGAATTAGACTGACAATATAATTAAGCAATATTGTAAAAGATCTAAGGGAAAAATTATTTTGAACCTAGAATTTTTAGTCAAACTTTGAATCAATTTTGGGGGAAGAAAAAAGACATTTTCAGATATAGAGGGCCTTAATAGTCACTGAATGTGTACTATAGTAAAACCAGAAACTACAGAAAGGAGGAATTTGGGAGATTCAGCAACCCAAGAGAATAATGAAGTATGAGGGGGATGTTTTCTCCTTAGTTCTTTACTGTATTTTCCAGTAATTTGATAATAAACATGCATAATTTTATAATTAAAAAAGAAATTAGTTTTGACAACATGCAAGTTCCTGTTCTCACATACCTTATAGTGGAGAGACGGGTTGTAGTCAAATAAGCATAATAATACATGCAAAATTACAAACTGACCATTACTCTGAAGGAAAATTACATAATTCTATGTAAGCCTATAATAAAAGAATCTGACCTAGACTGGGGAATCAGAGAAGGCTTCCCTAAGCAAGTACCCCTTGAATTTAGCTTTGAAACTGGGAAAATGAGGCAATGTGAGATGAAGCTGTTAGAGGTATTAGGAATCAAACCTACTGGGGCCTTCTAGTCCTTAGTAGACAGTCTGGACTTTATTCTATGTGAAATGACAGCCTGCGATGGGTTTTAGGCTGGTGGATACTACAATCAGATCTGGAATGCAGAAATATTACACCAGTTTCTTTGTGGGTAAAAGTCTTAGAGGGGAATATGACCAGTTACAGGGAGACCTGTAAAACAAGTTTATCAGTAGCTCAGACGAGATAATGGTAAGTTGGATTAAGATAGTGGTAGTAGTAATAGTGAAAAAATAGATACATTTGAAAGCTTTTAGAGCCAAAGTAGGAGGCAGCTGTGCCCTTGTAGTTACCAGTGTGGGATCTGAACACTTAGGTTCAAATACTGAGAAAATTAATCAACCTCTCTGGGCATCCAGGATGATAATGGTTTCTACATTCATAGGGTTGTTATGAGGAATGAATGAATTAAAACTTGTAAAATACTTCGGACAGTGCTTGACATTAAACAAGTGCTCAATAAATATTAGCTATTATTGATTATATTGCCCTGGTCAGTGTCAAATTGCATATGGGAGATGAGAATGGTAAAAAGGATAATTCTTGCTTGCATATTCGAATGCAGGATGCTGCCATTCACTGTTATAAAAAAACTCTGGAAGAGAAGGAAGTGATGAAAAGTATAAATTTAGTTTTGAACATGTGGGTTTTTTGAGATATCTAGGTGGAGATGTTGAGAAAGTGATTGGCTGTATGAGCCTGAAGTTCCAGAAGAGTTCAGGAGAGGAGACAGAAGGAGCAGTCTGAGAAGTAGGAGAAAAAAACCCAGAAAGATGTTGGCACAGAGGCCAAGGGAAGAGAGAGTTTTAAGAAGGAATGAATGGTCAACAGATGCAAATAAAGACTGAAAAATGTCCATTGGATTTAGCAGCATGATAGTGATTGATGACCTTGGCAAGAGCTGTTGGTTTGATAGTAGCCCAATATTCTAGATAAATTTGTTTACAAGTCAAGGTAGCAATCAAGTGTCTAAGATCAATTTGTCCATTCTGTCCTAGCAAGTGTTTTCCATTTCAAATTCTCTACTTCTTAGCCATACGTGTCTTATTCCTACTTTACAGGTCTGATTGGATGCCACAGGAAGTCAGTCTATTGGCATGTGATTGGAATGGGCACCACTCCTGAAGTGCACTCAATATTCCTCGAAGGTCACACATTTCTTGTGAGGAACCATCGCCAGGCCTCCTTGGAAATCTCACCAATAACTTTCCTTACTGCTCAAACACTCTTGATGGACCTTGGACAGTTTCTACTGTTTTGTCATATCTCTTCCCACCAACATGGTAATATCTTGGATCTTTAAAATGAGTATTATAAATATCCAGTCCTACTTTTAATACAATTTACTGGACAATGTACAGGAATATAGTGTGTTGCTGAAGGGGGCATTTTAGAGTTACTGTGTTAGACCTCAACCAAGATCCCCTAGTTTCTAGCTTCCAGTGTAAAGTTTTTACCTTGACTATAAAAGGGCTTGAGTATTAGTAGGACTCATGGATTTTTAGTTAAATGTCTGTGATGGAGAAAAGATGGCTTATGGATGACTGAGGTGGGAAAATGAGGAGAATAGTATGCCCTTGGTTTCTCAGCCTTCTCCCATTAACTACGCTCCAATATTGAGAGAGGAACTGCAGGTTGTAGCTGAAGAGATTTTTTTTTTTTTTTTGAGAAATCTAGGGAAATGGAAGAAAGGCATTGCCCAGGTTGCAACTGTAAGGGCTCCAGTATATCAGTAGTAATGCCCAGAGCAGTAAATAGCAAATATGACAGGCTATTGTAGAGCAAGCTTGACTTCAGGCACCAGACAGCTAGAGGCACTCTGTAGATACCTGGCAGTATATGAGAGACACCTGTGAAACTGAGGGCAGGTAAGGAGCTAGTGATTTTTAGGACAAGTAACATGGGATTGAAAGCTGGTCAGCATATGTGAAGCACCACATGAGGTTTTCAAGGACTATTGGGTGGGAACTTTGCAAAGGGTCAAAGGTTCTGTGTAAGCAAACTAGGATGATGGTAACTACAGTTTTAAATTATTGTTAATGTAACTTTATTTGTAACTGCTAGTTGTGCAAATTCAGATTGCATCATCATTTCACCCCAATTTTCCTTACTTTTGTATTTATTCTGCTAACTCTTAATCTTGGATCAACCTAATAACCCTCTTTCTCTACCCCTCTTGTGGCCATTGAAGGCTTAGTCAGTTTGTGCTGCAATAACAGAATACCACAGAATGAGTAATTTATAATGGACAGAAACTTATTGGCTCACAGTTCTGGGGGCTGGGAGGTCCAATATCAAGTTGCCAGCAACTAGCAAAGGCCTTCTTGCTGCGTCTTAACATGGTGGAAGGCATTACATGACAAAACGGCAAAGAAAGGGTGAGAGAGAGAGAGAGCAAAAGGAGGGTGAACTCACTCCTGTGATAATGAATCCACTCCCATGAACCCTTTCCCCAGATAACTGCATTAGTCCATTCATGAGGGTGGAACCCTTGTGACCTAAACACCTTTATATGTTCACCTCTCAACACCATCACAATGATAATTAAATTTCAATGTGAGTTTTGGAGGGGACAGACATTCAAACCATAGCAAGAGCTGTTGGAGAAAAATGTCAGAGAGGCCTAATCTTTTATATTTAACAGCATTTCTTTCTTCCTAGTACTCTCATATTAACATTCTCCTCAGGTTCCTTGGTTGACTTAGAAAAGAGATTTGATCTTGCCATGTATCCACCATTTTCCTCCTTATGTTCCATTAGTGACCTTGTTTATAGTCCTCTGTAGTGATTAAGAATAGAAATCTCTTTTCCCCATCCATCACATAATATTTATGGAATTTTGACAAGACCTTAGTGGACAAAAAGTGTCATACTGAATGAGTAACAGGAAGTTGATGCACAAACAAAATTCTTGCAGGCACAGAGGAATAGGTCATTTACTTGTATATGATCATTGTCAATCGATCATTGTCCAGTTGGAGCCTGATTCAGTTTAACAGTTTATTTTTTTGTTTTGTTTTTTTACTTTCACAGATTCTATCCACTGATTTTAATCTTTATTTTTCAGAAAAATAATGCTTTATCTTATTGAACCTCAGACAAAACACTTCGTTTTTAGATGCAGACTGAATTATGTTTAAGGCTACATGAACCTCAGACTAGTTGTTTGCTGCTCCTAAAACCTGCCCTGTTCCTCATAATCAAGTAAACAGGTCTCCCTTCTTAGAAGTATTTGATCTTCAAAATTGCCCTATGTTATAAATACAGCAGGAATTATTATTATCCATTTTACAAACCATAAAGATGAGACTGAGAATGTTGAATAGATTTGCTGTAGGGTTTACAACTAGTCACAGGCAGACATGCTCTTAAAATACATATCTCCTTGATTTTAAGTTGTATCTTGTCATGTTTTTATGAACTTGGAAGATGTCTTAAAGTTTATATCTACACTAACATTTTTCCCAATAAGCTGTTATTAAATCAATGATTTGTATTATAATCCAATAGGGTAAATATAGAAATCATTAGGTGACTATGGGGATGGGGAGCTGGTCTGGTCTAGGCTTCGAAATGCTGAAAATACGCAGTTCTTCAAGTCTCTTTGTTTATCATTTGGCTGTAGGGCAATGATAGGCTCAAAACCAGTTCCAGAAGGGAAATAGTAATACATATTATAAGAGCAAATGAATAACTTTTGAAAAGGAGGTAAAACATATATAGAGAAGGATCAGGCAGAAGGGAAATGGTGAGTGCAAAGACCAGAGGAAGAAACAAGCAAGTACCAGATAATCCATATAGAAATAAGTATATATAGGAAAGTGGCAAGAAGGGAAAGTGATGTGGAAAGGGGGGTGCTTAGGGGAGAGCCTGGAAGGTCTAATAAGAGAGAAAGAGTCCTAAAAGTTAAGGTAAGTGATATAGTTTGGATATTTGTCTTCACTGAAATCTCATGTTGAATTGTAATTTCCAGTGCTGGAGGTGGGGTCTGGTGGCAGATGTTTGGATCATGGGGGTGAATCCCTCATGGCTTGATGCTGTCTTCATAATAGTGAGTTCTCATGATATTTGGTCATTCAGAAATGTGTGACAACTTGCACTCTCTGTCTTGCTCCTGCTTTCACCATGTGACATGTCTCCTCCCCCTTCACCTACCCCCATGATTATAAGCTTCCTGAGACCTCCCTGAAGTCAAGCAGATGCCAGCACCATGCTTCCCATATAGCCTGCAGAACTATGAGCCAATTCAATCTCTTCTTTATAAATTACCCAGTCTCTGGTATTTCTTTATAGCAATGCAAGAACAGCCTAATACAGCGGGACACTCTGACATTGTTTGGTTTGTCTGACTCCAGATGGCATGGAAGCTTATGTCAAAGTAGACAGTTGCCCAGAGGAACCCCAACTACGAATGAAAAATAATGAAGAAGCGGAAGACTATGATGATGATCTTGCTGATTCTGAAATGGATGTGGTCAGGTTTGATGATGACAACTCTCCTTCCTTTATCCAAATTCGCTCAGTTGCCAAGAAGCATCCTAAAACTTGGGTACATTACATTGCTGCTGAAGAGGAGGTCTGGGACTATGCTCCCTCAGTCCTCGCCCCTGATGACAGGTAAGCATTTTTTGACTATTGGTACTCTCTCTTCCCCATACTCAAAAAGTTCTTACCAGTTATTCAAACCAACAAATCCTGAAGCCATGTTTAAGGTTAGGTATGGGTATGGAATCAAATGGCAAGAGTATTTTTTTTTTATTATACTTTAAGTTCTAGGGTACATGTGCACAACGTGCAGGTTTGTTACATATGTATACTTGTGCCATGTTGGTGTGCTGCACCCATCAACTCATCAGCACCCATCAACTCGTCATTTACATCAGGTATAACTCCAGTGCAATCCCTCCCCCCTCCCCATAATAGGCCGCGGTGTGTGATGTTACCCTTCCCGAGTCCAAGTGATCTCATTGTTCAGTTCCCACCTATGAGTGAGAACATGCGATGTTTGGTTTTCTGTTCTTGCAATAGTTTGCCGAGAATGATGGTTTCCAGCTGCATCCATGTCCCTACAAAGGACACAAACTCATCCTTTTTTATGGCTGCATAGTATTCCATGGTGTATATGTGCCACATTTTCTTAATCCAGTCTGTCACTGATGGACATTTGGGTTGATTCCAAGTCTTTGCTATTGTGAAGAGTGCCGCAATGAACATACGTGTGCATGTGTCTTCATAGCAGCATGATTTATAATCCTTTGGATATATACCCAGTAATGGGATGGCTGGGTCATATGGTACTTCTAGATCTAGATCCTTGAGGAATTGCCATACTGTTTTCCATAATGGTTGAACTAGTTTACAATCCCACCAACAGTGTAAAAGTGTTCCTATTTCTCCACATCCTCTCCAGCACCTGTTGTTTCCTGACTTTTTAATGATTGCCATTCTAACTGGTGTGAGATGGTATCTCATTGTGGTTTTGATTTGCATTTCTCTGATGGCCAGTGATGACAAGCATTTTTTCATGTGTCTGTTGGCTGTATGCATGTCTTCTTTTGAGAAATGTCTGTTCATATCCTTTGCCCACTTTTTGATGGGGTTGTTTGTTATTTTCTTGTAAATTTGTTTGAGTTCCTTGTAGATTCTGGATATTAGCCCTTTGTCAGATGGATAGATTGCAAAAATTTTCTCCCATTCTGTAGGTTGCCTGCTCACTCTGATGGTAGTTTCTTTTGCTGTGCAGAAGCTCTTTAGTTTAATTAGATCCCATTTGTCAATTTTGGCTTTTGTTGCCATTGCTTTTGTTGTTTTAGACATGAAGTCCTTGCCCATGCCTATGTCCTGAATGGTATTACCTAGGTTTTCTTCTAGGGTTTTTACGGCATTAGGTCTGCATTTGGAAACTAACATAGCAGAGCATCAGAGAAGCTTGTATTTTTCTCATTCCTTGCCTTGATTGAATCATATAAGCTGTTTTAGAGTTGGATTTGAGCATACCTAGAATTTTTCTTCCCAACCTCGCATCTTTTTTTTCTCGTATACAGAAGTTATAAAAGTCAGTATTTGAACAATGGCTCTCAGCGGATTGGTAGGAAGTACAAAAAAGTCCGATTTATGGCATACACAGATGAAACCTTTAAGACTCGTGAAGCTATTCAGTATGAATCAGGAATCTTGGGACCTTTACTTTATGGGGAAGTTGGAGACACACTGTTGGTAAGTTGAGGAAAAGATTTAAGGTCTGGTAAGAAGAAAAAGTCTAGAAAGTTTTGAGTTTCTAAAATACTTCATAATTCAGCCTTGTCTCCAATGGACATGATCTTTTAAAAGCTGTAAATGTTACACAAATAATAGCTGATTGCACATATTTGAAGTATGAGTATATAGAATAAAAATTTAATGTCACCCATTAAACTCGACACTCCTTTGAAATACTGCTTAGACTTTGATACATATCCTTCCAGATCTTTCCCCATTAATTATGTCATATAGGAGTCAGCAGACTATGGCCTATGAACCAAATTTGGCTTGTGGTCTGCTTTTGAATAGTCTATGAGCTTAGGTGAGATTTTACATTTTTGAAATATTGTAAAGAAAAGAAATGAGCATGGGAGGAAGGGGAGGAGAAGGTGGAGGAGGAAGAGAATATGTGACAGAGGCTAAATAGGGCTCACAATTTTAGAGTATTTACTATCCAGCCTTTTCCAAAAAATGCTTGCTTGCGCCTGATCTAGGATATTAAGAATGAGTATGGTGTAAGTAACAGAATACTCAATGGACAGTGGTTTAAATAAATAAGGGTTTATTTTCTTCACAAGAAATTTGAAGATAGGTCGTCGGTTGCATAAATTCAGTTGCTCAAGAATGTCATGAAGAACACTGGTTTTTAGATGTGGAGTTTTTTTAGATACTGCCAAACTGACTTTCAGCAATTTTGTACCAATTTATATCCCCTACCATAAGTATATGACTGCCCTTTTCCCCACACCATTGCCAACAACATATATTATAAACCTTCAGAAAAAGTTTTCAATTTGGTGAGCAAAATGTTTATATGTTGTCTTCATTTGCATTTCCCTGGTTAGTAGTCAAATTGTATATTGTTTCATGTTTGTTGGCTATTTGTATAACTCCCTCTGTGAATTGCCTGCTTGTAAATTTTGTCCAGTTTTCTATTTGGGTAGTCATCTTTTGCTTATGTATTTGTAAAAGGCCTTTATAGATTACGGATATTGACACATTGTGATTTATCTTTCAAATGGTTTCCTCACATTGTCACTTGTACTTTTTGTCACTCCTTTATGATATTTTTTTGTCCTTCAAAGATTTTTTATCTTTATATAGTCAAAACCTCCTATCTTTTATCAATCTTTTCATTTAACTTTCTCTGGATCTTTTTCACTTTTATTTTCTGCCTAAGAATGTCTTTGCCAGCTCCAAGAAATTATAAAAATAGTCTCTATTTTATTCTCTTACTTATATAGCTTTATTTTTACAGTGAACAATCTAATTGCCCTGGAAGTTACTTTTGGATATAGTGCATAATTCAAATAGAAATTTTCCCAAATGGCAGCTCACATAACCAATCCTTTTTTCATTAATTTGAAAATGTCTTCTTTATCATATACTAAATTGCTAAAATCTGGGATTTTTAATTCTCCTTAACTAATCTGTTGCCACACTGTTTTAATGACTTCAACTTTGTAATATGTTTGATATCTGTATGACATCTTCTTTCATTGTACTTCTTCAAAAATTTTATTAGCTATTCTTGTACAATTTTTCTTCATAAATTTTGTTTACATATTTTTCTTTTATTGATGTTTTTGAAGATTGTATACTTTTATTTTTATTCATTAATTTTAAAAATGTATAATGACACAATAATTGTACATACTTATAGGTGTGTATTTTGAGTTACTTTTACTGGCTAATTTAAAAATGGGTAAACAAGAGCATACAATAAAATGTAAATTTTCCTCCCTCTTGGACTTCCAACCCCATAGTCTGACAGACAGTCATTGCTGTGGGTTTGTATACTCCCCTCCAGAAATAGTGCATACATGTATGAATGTGTGTGTGTGTGTGTGTGTGTGAGGGTGTTTCACACAAAAACAAGAGCAGTGTAAATTAGTCTGTACCTTGATTTTTAAAAAGTAACAATATATTTTGAATTAGCCGGGCATGGTGGTGCATGCCTGTAGTCCCAGCTACTCTGGAGGCTGAGGCAGGAGAATCACTTGAATCTGGGAGGCGGAGGTTGCATTGAGCTGAGATCACACCACTGCACTCCACCCTGGGCAACAGAGCAAGACTCTGTCTAAAAATAATAGTAATAATAAAAAGTAACAATATATTTTGGATATCATTTCATGTCAACATATAAAGATCTACCTCATTCTTTGATTTATTCAGGTTATGCTCTGGATACCTTGCTGAATCCTACACTTAAACATTAACTCAAAATGGATCCAAGATAAAATGTAAGAGCTAAAACTACAAAATTATAAGAAAATAACAAAATAAATCTTTGTGATCCTGAATTAGACAATGGTTTATTGGATATGACACCAAAACCAACAAGCAACAAAAGAAAAACATAGATAATTGTGCTTCATCATACTCAAAAACTTTTGTGCTTCAAAGGACGCCCATAAAATGCAAAGACAATGCATAGAACTGGAGAAAATGCTTGCAAATTTTTTATCTGATAAGGATGTAGTATTCAAAATATATAAAGGACTCTTTCAACTCAATAATAAATAGGCAAATGACCCAAATGGAAAAATGAGCAAAGGGTTTATACAGACATTTCTCCAAAGGTTATATACAAAGTGTCCAATAAGCAGTTGAAAAAATGCTGCATGTCAGGGAAATGAAAATTCAAACCACAGTGCAATACCACTTCACGACCACTAGAATAAGTATAATCAAGAAGACAGATGTTAAGTGTTGGTGAGGACATGGAGAAATTGTAGCCCTCATCAATTTATGAAGGGAATGCAAAATAGTAAAGCCACTTTGGAAAACAGCTTGGCTATTCCTCAAAATGTTCAAAATGGAGTTATTATATGACCTGGCACTTCCACTCCTAGAGATATACCTAAGGGAAATGGAAACATAGGTACCCACAAAGACTTGTATGCAAATGTTCGTAGCCCCACACTGAAAACCATTCAAACATTCACCAAATGGTGAATGGATAAATAAAATATGGTATATACATATAATTGGAATTCTATTCAGCAATTAAAAGAAAAGAACTAATTATACACGATAAATATAGATGAAACTCAAAACATTGTAAGTTAAAGAAGTCAGACAAAAGACTTACATATTGCATGATTTAACTTATATAAAATATACAGAAAAGACCAATTTATAGAGCAGAAATCTCTTCAGTGATTGCCAGGGGCTGGGAGTGGAAGCAGGGAATGCCTGCAAGCCAGCATGCAGAATCTTTCTGGGGTGATGGAAATATTCTAATTCTGGATTGTGGCAATGATTGCACAACTCCATACGTTTACTAAAAACCATTTAATTGTATACTTATAATGTGTGAATTTTGCAGCATATAAATTATTCTTCAATAAACATATTTTTAAGTGGACAAATAATCAGAAAAAGCAGACTATATTCAAAGAAATGATAATTAAACTGTTATGATTATTAATGTAGTATACTTAATTACCTCTACATTTAATGGTTAAAACAACAGCTGTTTTATTATTCTTATAGATTATTTGTGTCAGGAGTTCAGGCTCAGCTGGGCAGTTATTTATCATTGACCAAGGTCACTTGATGTTGATCAGTGGATCTTGAGGGACCAAGACCACTTCACTCATATATCTGGTACCTGAGTAGCAATGACTTGACAATTAGAACTACCAACCAGAGCACCTACATGTTGTCTGTCCATGTTGTTTGGCTTCTTCACACTGTGGCAGCCTCAGGGTAGTGGGACTTCTTATATGGTGACTCAAGGCTCTAACTGTGTATTCTAGTTAATAAAGCAGAAAATGCCTCACTTTTTGCAATCAGCATCAGAAGTCACACAGCACTTTATGCCATAATCTGTTAGTTGAAAGCAGCCAAAACCCACCTCGAATCAAGAAGAGGGAAAATTTGATCTACTTCTTGATGAGAGAAGAGCCAAAGAATTGCAGACCATGTTTTAAATTGCCACATAGACTGATAGCTTACTTCTCTAGAGCAAAAAAGAAAGTAAGAAGACAATTAAATCATATCTTTCATGTGTTAAAAGAAAATATCAACCTAGCAAGAATTGCCATTTTATTGGCAATTTATATCAATATTCAATAAATAAATAACTTTATATTAAAATTTAAAATGTAGAGTATAAAAAATGAAAGATCAATTATTTTTATTAGGCTAGTATAACATTTGGTTATAAACCTGACTATGTCACCATGAGAAAGGAAAATTAAAAATTATAGACCAATTTCATTATAAACATGGGTTCAAAAAATCCTAAACAAAATTTTATAAACCTAATACAGCAATATATTAAAAAGATAATACATATTATGAAGTTGACTTATCCCAGGAGTACTAGATTAACATTAGAAAATCAAATGTGGCAATCTACCATATTAACACATAAAAGGAAAAATATAATTTGATAATTCCAATAGCTTCTGAAAAAGCATTTGTCAAAATTCAACATCCATTCATAATAAAAACTCACGGGAAATTGGGATTACAAGGAAATAATTATCATTATCCTGATAAAGATCTGCAAAAAACTTGTAACCATTGTACTTGGTGGTGACAGTCAGAAATCCTTCTGTTTAAGATCAGGACAAGACACAGGTGACAGATATCACCATCTCTACTTAATATTATATTGGAAATCCTAGTGAGTATTCTTAGGGCGAAAAAAATGGAAAAAAAGCATTTTAATATTGGAAAGAAGCAAAACTGCTGTTATTCGAAGTATCATTCTGCTGCTTAGATGCAGGTAAGGAATCAGCTGCTTCGTGGGCTTAACAAATGACTGGGTTTTAAGACAAGAGCAGAAGTGGAAGTTGTATTTTTATCCTCATATCACACAGCTCAGATCTGGAGGTGGGATTGATATTTTAAGGGTTCTTCACTGCAGCTTTCCTCTCTCTCTCTCTCTCTCTCTCTCTCTCTCTCTCTCTCTCGATAGGGTCTCATTCTGTCACCCAGGCTGGAGTGCTGTGGTGTGATCACAGCTCACTACTGCAGCCTCGACTTCCTGGGCTCAAGTGATCCTCCCACCTCAGCCTCCCAAATTGCTGGGACTACAAGCATGCACCACCATGCCCAGCTAATTTTTAAATTTTTTGTAGAGATGAGGTCTCACTATGTTACCCAGGCTGGTCTTGAAATCCTGGGCTCAAACGATCCTCCTGCCAAAGTACTGGCACAAGCCACTGCACGTAGGCCTTTGTTTTCTTTTACAGCTGGTGCAATCAGGCAATACCACCTGCCACCCTTGCTTAATACTGTAATCAACTGTCCTCTTGGTCATGCCTGCTCATTCACTGAAGATTTTATCTCCTGAAACACTGTCTCTTTCTCTATTATCAGTGAATTTAATGCCCAAATAGTGAAAAAGGCTGAAAGGAAGCAGTGTCCTCAGCAGACATCCAAATTTCAATTAGTGTGAGAAGGTGCAGAGAACACTTCCTGAAGCAATTGAAACAATTTTTAAAGAAATGGAAAGGGGCCTTTAGAGAGAAACCTAAGTACTGTCGCCCTCCACATTGTCAACTGAAGAATCATAAGTTTGTAAATTTGGAGTGGAAAGGGTTGCAGGCTGGGAAGTGTAGCCTCTGGCAGCAACTGGAAGCAAGCACTTTGAAGAAGGAAGGATGAGTTAGGGATTTATGCTGAATGAGTTGGCTAAGTATACATATTTAACAGGTTCCAGGAAGAGCTGTGAATATTTATGATGGGGCACATGCAAACATGCATATTACATACATTCCATGTTCACTTTGGGGTGGAGACTTAACATTTAGTTGCATGAAAATTAGGCTGTGTATGTCAAAAGATGAAACAGAGGACACAGAGGCAGCCTCTGTAAAGTGGCCAGAGCCAGTCCATGGTCAGTGGTCTCTCATCAGGAAGGAATGCTGCTCAGTCGTTGTGTCAAAACTGCACAAAGGTAGGGGAATCCAGCACGTCTTTGGAAAGGACTGGTTTACGTTTAACCCTTAAGAAAGAAAGTCTAACAGCAGATTAGGGAGGGAGGGAATGTAACAAGGCATGCCTGATCTCCCATCCCATCATGGTCAGAAACTCAGCTTTTAAGCCATCTCTGGGGTCTCCTCGGTCAAGAAAGGGGTCTCTTCAGTTGTTTGGGGATGTTTAAGATTTTATTTTTATTTTTCAGTATCATTGGGTTTCTAGTCTCATACTCAAACAACCATCAATTGAAAGTATTCAAAAAACAACCCAAAACAATAAAAGATAATAATACAACAATAAATAATAATACAAAGAAACAATACAGTATAACAACTATTTACATAGCATTTACATTATATTATGTACTATAAGAAATCTAGACATGAGTTAAAGTGCATGAGAGGATGTGCATAGGTTATATGCAAATACTACATCATTTTACATTAGAGACTTGAGCATCACAGAGTTTGGTATCTGCGGGGGTCCTGGAACCAATCCCCCATGCATGCCAAGGGACAATTTCATGAAAAGACCAAATATTTTGAGTTTTATCTAGCCTCAAATTACTATAATGTAGATAGAGGCCGCTTTTATTTATCTGGAGTTAGACCACAGTTTTCTTGTTGATCCTAGTTGTTTTAGGATTTGATCTTAGATCTCACTTATACTTTCAGATTATATTTAAGAATCAAGCAAGCAGACCATATAACATCTACCCTCACGGAATCACTGATGTCCGTCCTTTGTATTCAAGGAGATTACCAAAAGGTAAGTAAGTATTCCCTCGATTTATAGCTCTTTTTTACCTGTAGATACAGATTAAATCAATATCATCAATAACAGCTAAAATCATGTTGGTCCTTTCTCCAACTATTGGCTGGACCTCAAGCTCCAGTCTAAAGTTATAA
This sequence comes from Macaca nemestrina, assembly GCF_043159975.1. Taxonomy (NCBI): domain Eukaryota; kingdom Metazoa; phylum Chordata; class Mammalia; order Primates; family Cercopithecidae; genus Macaca; species Macaca nemestrina. The sequence goes on from NC_092145.1 coordinate 946,892, forward strand.
AAATCAATTATAGGAATCCTCAGGTGATGTTTCATGTAAATTAGTGAAGAGTCACCTGATGTGTTTTTCCTATTACCTAGTGGTGATGTTCAAATATTGCACAGCCAATTAGATTGTCTCTTTTCCACTGCAACTACTATAAATGCCCTAAAATCTTGAAGCTGATTCTTCTGGCACTTAAGATAATTTTTTTTTTCTGAGTACAGTTTTCAGCTACATTCCACACTTTTGGTATCTAGTGTGGTATTCCACACTTTGGGTATCTAGTTTGATATTTTCAGGATTCTTTGCTGCAGCTTCCATGTTATTGCTCTTCCTTGTTCTCTCTCTCTCTCTCACTCTCTCTCTCTCTCTCTCTCTCTCTCGACAGGGTTTCACTCTCACTTTTGGTATCTAGTTTGATATTTTCAGGGTTCTTCGCATATTCATTTCTAAACAGTTCATAACTCCAGTTTTTATTTACTATATTGTTTGTTGTTTAAAGATTTATTTTTTCTTTTAGTAGATTGGATGTTATATGTATTCTTTCTATTATTTAATTTTGGATGAATATTTATCAAAATAATAGATGTGTATGCTTAAAACTACAAAAGGACTGCCTCCCTAGAGGATTCCATTTTTAAGAATTTCTGTTTTGATTTTTGGTGGTTATCTCTACATCTCTAAAAAGTTACTTATACTGCTAACTCTTTGTTTTTCAACTTTAGACACTATATAGTTACTTTGTTTTGTGCTTCTTTCCATTCAAGTTATTTCAGTTTTATCAGTGTTTTCAGTTCCATTGGCTATCATTAGAACTTCAAAAATATACTAAACATCAACTTTTAGTAATATATTTTCAATCCATGATTGGATTTTTCCAATCATGATTGGAAAATATCTTTTGACTCCATACTTCATAAATTAAGGATATTAAAAACTGTACCCCTCACTTTTCCTTTCCCCAAACCTTTCTTTTCTCCACTGCTGCTAGCCATTCCTTTACTTTTACAAAACTAAACTTGATAACATTTACATTTTATACCGTAATTTGAAATAACTCTTCCTTGCTTTGTCTATATATTTTTTCTAAAGCTTAAAAAATTAAAAAACAGCATTGTATTATTTTAGTATGCAAGTTTCTTTTTATGAATGTTAACTGCAGAACTAGGTAATATGCTATGATTGCTCTCTTTTCTACAGCTCAGGTGATTTTACTATTAAGATAAAATAATATGTGGAAGGAAAAAAGTTGATCTCACAGAAGTAGAGATAAAATAGTGGTTACTAGAGGCTAAAGAGGGGAAGGGGAGGGGGAAATAAGGAGACATTGGTTAATGAATGCTAAATTCCAGCTAGATAGGAGGCGTAAGTCTTAATGTTCTATAGCACTGTAGGGTGACTGTAGTCAACAATGACATATATTTTCAGATAGCTAGATGAGAGGATTTGGAACGTTCCCAACACAAAGAAATGATAAATGTTTAAGATGATGGGTATGTACTAATTACCCTGGTTTAATCATTACACATGTATACATGTATTGAAATATTACTCTGTACCCCATAAATATGTGCAATTATCATGTGTCAATTTAAAAATAAAAAGATCAAATAGATTCTCCTTCATTATTCCTCATCAGTAGTTTGATATCATGCTCAATTTTAGCTTTTGTATTAGGACCATATTGATCTTATAATTTTTGTGTCTGTATCCTGAAGTAAGACTTTGTTTCCTTTTATTAGGAAAAGAAATGTATGCTTCTTCAACCCTATTTCTTAGGCCCTTCAGCTTCTTAATCATTCTGTTTATTGCTTAGTATCCAAATCTTTTATTTTTTTTTTTGAGACAGGGTCTCGCTCTGTCACCCAGGCTGGAGTACAGTGACACGATCTTGGCTCACTGCAACCTCCACCTCCCAGGCTCAGGCTATCCTCCCACCTCAGCCTCCTGAGTAGCTGGGACCATAGGCACACACCACCATGCCCAGCTAATTTTTTAATTTTTTTTTAATTTTTTGTAGAAATGGGGTGTTACCTTGTTGCCCAGGCTGGTCTCGAACTCCTGAGCTCGAGTGATCTGCCTACCTTAGCCTCCCAAAGTGCTGGAACCAAATATTTTTCTTTTTAAAGACATTCTTGCAGTTAATAGCATTAACTTCTTTTCTCTTGTACATTTCTATTTTTTGATTTCTTCTTTTGTTTTTCTGGAAGTATATTCTCAAGTAACTTCTAAATATGTGGTACACAGAGGGTGAACTTTCTGAATCCTTCAGTATCACATCATGGGCAGAAAGACTGGTTATAAAAATTTTCCCGCTGGGTGCAGTGGCTCATGCCTGTAATCCCAGCACTTTGGGAGGCCAAGGCGGGTGGATCACTTGAGGTCAGGAGTTCAAGACCAGCCTGGCCAATATGGTGAAAACCCATCTCTACTAAAAATACAAAACAAAAATTAGTCGGGTACTGTGGCGTGTGCCTGTAATCCCAGATACTCAGGAGGCTGAGGCAGGAGAATTGCTTGAAACTGGGAGGTAAAGGTTGCAGTGAGCCAAGATCATACCACTGCACTCTAGCCTGGGCAACAGAGCAAGACTGCATCTCAAAAAAAAAAAAAAAAAAAAAAAATCCTTCCCCTGTTTTCTAATATTCCTTATTGCTGATAAGAATTCTTTATTTGCATTTCTTTATAGAAGAAGGCATAGTACAGAGTACTGGGGAGATTTTGAATGTGTATCCTGAAATTTGGAGGCATACATGGATACAGTTACTGGTAAACTGCTTTTTCCATGGAGAATTTTGAAGGCTGCAATGCCCATAATAGTGGGCAAGAAGAGAGGGCAAGAGTGGAGCAGTTTACCTTTCTGCTGTTTGACATGAGTTTCTTCTGTAACAAGTGAATGCTGTTGAAAGTAGCTGGGCTTTACCCTTTTTGAAGATATTCTGCCCAAGAAGGCAGTTAGGCACGCTAAAGGGATAGCAGAACCAATGGAGTATTGGATGTATCACTGGAAGTAAGAAGAGCTGATGGGGAAAGGAGAGTTGCAGAAGGATAGCTGAAAGAAACATCTCTCATGTCATGGAACTATGTAGTGCTGAGGTCCCCATGGTAACTCTAAAGAAACCATACATGGGTCCTATGAAAAGACCAGCATTTGGGCACCTCCCACACAGAGAACTTTGATGACCAAATAGTGTTATCAAAGATAGAGCAGCAGGACCTGTTAAACAAGAGTCTGTTTGCCCTTTCTTTTATTACCTACCCTCCCTCACCCCCAGCTCCTGAAAAAGGGAAGAGAAGGCTGAGAAATATTGAAAGAACATACTACACCATTCTCTTTCTTTTTTTTTTTTTTTTTCGAGACAGGGTCTCACTCTATCCCACAGGCTGGAGTGCATTGGTGTGATATCGGCTCACTGCAACCTCTGTCTCCCGGGTTCAAGCGATTCTCATGCCTCAGCCTCCCAAGTAGCTGGGATTACAAGTGCCTGCCACCACACCTGGCTAATTTTTGTATTTTCAGTAGAGATGGGGTTTCACCATGTTGACCAGGCTGGTCTCAAACTCCTGACCTCAACACCGTTCCCTTTCTATGGGTTCTCTAACCATAGGTCAGGCATAACTTAGTGAGGTGAGGAAGAGCTTAGAATGAATATAAAATTAAAATTTTGATTTAGATTGGATCTTCAGGTATTAAACATACCCAGAATGAGACTTAATTACTAAAATTAGTTCTTGTCCTGAGGACCCATTACCCTGAGGGCAGATCTCAGTTCTTGCTCCCTTTCCTCACAGAAGTCAGAGACTGTGTCCTAAAACTCCAGTGCCAAGCTCTTTGACATATATTCAGGCCTGAAACTTTCACAGTCGACTGGATAATCAATTATAGCTTTTTTACTTTTCTGAAAAATTGTGTGAATCTTAAAATTATAATAGGCGCAACTTTAGCTTCCACTTCCTGAGAAACTTCATATGTACATACAGATTTGTAGAACTCTTGCAACAACAACATGATTACCGATATGTGGCTTGTTGTACTCTAATTGAGCTATTTCTGGGTTTGCTTGTGGATAGGTGTAAAACATTTGAAGGATTTTCCAATTCTGCCAGGAGAAATATTCAAATATAAATGGACAGTGACTGTAGAAGATGGGCCAACTAAATCAGATCCTCGGTGCCTGACCCGTTATTACTCTAGTTTCATTAATATGGAGAGAGATCTAGCTTCAGGACTCATTGGCCCTCTCCTCATCTGCTACAAAGAATCTGTAGATCAAAGAGGAAACCAGGTGAGTTCTTGCCTTTCCAAGTGCTGGATTTGAAGCTAAAAATGAGGCGAGATGCACATAAATTCTCAGTGTATGTCCCCTTATAACCTGAAGAAAATATAATGGTTTGCAATATAGGTCAGTAAAAGAAATGAGCTTAGCTTTTACTGAATTTGAGTTTGGTGTAGTAAACATGCCTGCTGGATGGATAGGCCATAGAATGTAGGCCCTAGATTTTTCCTAGTCTGGGATTTAGCTCTCTCTAGGTGATCCTCCCCATTTTTACATGTCTACTTTCAGATGACCCACAAATTTGTATCTACAGCCTAGATTTCTTCCATGGGCATCTCATTATGGGTGATTCAAAAGCACCTCAAAATTAACATGTCTGCAGCATGTAGCACAGTGTATGGCACTTAGTAAGAGCCTAATAGGCTAGGTACAGTGGCTCACGCCTGTAATCTCAGCACTTTGGGAGGCCGAGGCGGGAGAATTGCTTGAGCTCAGGATTTGGAGACCATCCTAGACTTTGTCTCTACAAAAAAAAAAATTTAGCTGGGCATAGTGGCATGTGCCTGTAGTCCCACCTACTCAGGAGGCTGAGGTGGGAAGATAGCTTGAGCCCAGGAGGTCAAGGCTGCAGTGAGCCTGGGTGACAAAGCCACACCCTGTCTCAGAGAAAAAAAAAAAAAAAAAAAAAAAGCTTAATAAATACTTTTGGGCAAAACATCAGGAAAGATATAAAATATTTCAAAATATGGCTAGAATTTGGATCATTTCTACTGCTTTAAAAAATAAAACTACATTCTCTGAACAAGAAAAACTTAGTTCTTCACAAAAACTCATTGCTTGGCCCCAGAATAACTCGTTGCCATATTGCTGAGGCTTGACTATGTGTCCATTTGATTATATTTATGATACATAAGATCCCTACTAGTCTGAAAACATTTCATTTGTTTAGAGAGTAAAGTATATGAACTTTGGTGCCAATAAAACACGTGGCACATAAACTCAGAGAAGTATAAATTTTGCCAAGTACTTGTCCTGACCAATTTTTCCTAATTTTAGTTTTTTCATCACTTTTGGGAAGATAACTGAAATATTATTCTATATTCTCCAATCTCCTCTCTTCAGTATTTTGGTTTATATAGCTATAGGTTATAAAAAATAAAGTTTATACGTATTAGTGAGGTTTACATATGAAATCTTAGCAGATCCAATTAGCAATTCATAAATCTAATTCATAAATCTGGTTCATATACAAACTGCTCTTCTGAAAAAAATTTGAATGTTTTAAACAGAAAATTTAAGGTATTAGTGTTGTTCGACATTTTTGTGGTTCACCTTATCTTTCTTATTTGATTTCTGTTTTTCTATTTTTAATTTTTTATAGCCTTGTGGAAGGTCAGTTGCTAGATGGAAGTTTAGGAAAGTCAGTATCTCATTTGACTTAACTAACTTAAGAAAGGCACTGAATAATCACTTGATTCTTTAAGGAGTTAAATCTTCTAATCTGAACATGAGGAGAATAAGGCTACAGACTGTACCAAAAAAATCAAGCAGCATATGTCCTTGGGTGCAGAAAAACTAAGTTCAGTGGGTCAGTCACCCTTTTGTCCTGGGGACACATTTGTTGTAAGCATATACTCACTGCTCATAGCACCCACCCCCAACTCCCAAGCCCTGGTACATGCCTAAGAGGAAATGGAATTAAACCAACGGATTAGATATATCACATGCATGCCATCGCTTTCATCATAGACTGCTAGCTCCTACGTGACAACATCAGCAGCATTTCTTTACCCTTTTCAATATATGTAATTAACAGATAATGTCAGACAAGAGGAATGTCATCCTGTTTTCTGTTTTTGATGAGAACCAAAGCTGGTACCTCACAGAGAATATACAACGCTTTCTCCCCAATCCAGTTGGAGTGCAGCTTGAGGATCCAGAGTTCCAAGCCTCCAACATCATGCACAGTGAGTAAAGCAGCACTTAAGTCCAGTGGGTGGTGAATAAAGAAAAATCGATGTAATCAAAGTGATGTCCAGATAATGAATGAATTGTATGTGTATATAAATTTAACAATTGTGTTACCTATAAATTATAATTTTTACTCAAATACACGTGATCATATAATCCATATTTTAAAAATCCAGTCACCATTTTTTCCTTTCAATGTTTACTTGGTTTCCCCTCCCTTTTAATTCCCCATCTCCTTCTATATTATGTCTTTTCACCAACCATTCCATGCCCAGGTAATATTTTAAGACATATTTTCTCTATAATTATATAATCATATATAAACACATACATACATTGCATTAGTCTTCTAATGCTGCCATAACAAAGTACTGCAGACTGGGTGGCGTAACCAGCAGATATCTATTGTCTTACAACTCTGGAGGCTTGAGATCAGGATGTGGGCAGCATTGGTTTCTTCTGAGGCTTCTCTCCTTGTCTTGTAGATGGCTTTCTCCCTTGTCTTCACATGGTTTCTCCTTTATATATCTTTGTCCTAATCTCCTCTTCTAATAAAGATGCCCGTAATGTTGGGCTAGTGCCCACCGTAATGACCTTATTTTAACTAACTACCTATTTAAAGACACTATCTCCAAGTATAGTCACATGCTGAGGTACTGGGGTTTAGGACTGCAAGGTATAAGTATGGGATGGGGGAACACAATTCAGCCCATTGTGTACATACACATGTGTATATGTTTATATATACCCACAAATCTGAATGGTCAAAAATATGGTGAAAAATTCCAATTGCACTATATGCTACAGGGAAATGCGAAATAGGATAACAATGAGATAGCACTTTATACCCATCAAACTGCCAAAATTATAATTACTAGTGGGCTTGTGGATAAAAGAATGTTCTCATGCTATATTAGTGGATAAGTAGTATAGTCTTTTCAAAACCAATATATGCCTTTCGAAATTCTGATTATTAAGATGTTTAAGATGGAGTGAGCACACATTTCCCTGTGTGTCCCACTGGATGCAACTAAAAATCCTGAAGAGGCCAGGTGCAGTGGCTCACTCCTGTAATCCCAGCACTTTGGGAGGCCGAGGCGGGCGGATCATGAGGTCAGGAGATCAAGACCATCCTGGCTAACACAGTGAAACCCTGTGTCTACTAAAAATACAAAAAATTATCCAGGTGTGGTGGCGGGCGCCTGTAGTCCCAGCTACTCGGGAGGCTGAGGCAGGAGAATGGCGTGAACCCGGGAGGTGGAGCTTGCAATGAGCTGAGACTGTGCCACTGCACTCCAGCCTGGGCGACAGAGCGAGACTGTCTCAAAAAAAAAAAAAAAAAAAAAAAAAAAAAAAAAAAAATCCTGAACAAAATGCATGGGAACCTTGAAAAGTTGTAATGTGGGTTATACTCACCTACCAGAATGTGGCATATGTTACAATTCTATTCCCCTCATCTCAAAGCTTTAGCCCTTTAACTTTGGGTTGAGCCTCATATTTAGTTTGAATTTCTAGTAATAGTGATATATTATTCTCCAGAGTTAAAGTCCTTTACTATCCATTATTCTAAAAATTTTAAGGTTGTTTAGTCCTTTGAGTTGCATTTTTATTTTTTACATAGTGCAGGGTATTGTTCTTTTATTTTATTTTATTTTTTCTATTCATAATTGCTCCCTTTCCCACCACATATTTTTCCAAGTAGGATGTGCACCTGTCACAGTATCTAGACAGTTAAACCATCTCATTTTCATGGAGACAGTGATTAAAACAAAAGAGATATAGTGACATAAGTAGAGCCAAAAAACATTTTCACTGAAAATGATATATAGGTATTGGGAGAAAACAAATTTTTTTTCCTCTGGGATTTCTAATATAGCTTTTGGTGGAGATAAGAGTCTGAAATCGAGAGAGAAGAGATTGGAGTTGAGAAAAAGAGTCTGGGAAAGCACAGGGAGAAACACAAAGGCAGAGACCAAGAGACACGGGGGAAGGATCTTCAGAGGAAGAGTCCAGGGAGAAAGATGCTAAGACAGAGGTATAAGAAAAGAAGAACAAAAAAAGGACCAGGAGGAGAGAGACCCAAACCATAAACCACTCCTATTTCCATTAGCAGTAAAATGGATAATCTATTTTCATACAATGAAATACTATGTGACAATGAAGATTCACAAAAATAAAGCTATACACAACAATATGAATAAGTATCACAAAGACAATTTTTAGTAAAATGGTAAGTCTCAAAAGAATATATACAGTATTATATTATTTACATAAAGTTCAACAATGGGCAAAATGAACTTACATAGTTTAGGGATACAGAGGAAGAAAAGTATAAAGGTTAGTAAGGACATGATTATCATAAAAGATGGGATAGTGGCTACCTCTTAGAAGAGTTCATTTGAGAATAAACACATGTGTTTTGTGGGGATACCAGTAATATTGTATTTCATGACCTAGACGTTTGTTTTATAATTTTGTGTTTTAAAAAAATTGTAGGATTTATTTTGTAGATGGATCCTACAAATGACAGGGAAATTTCAGTAGGAATGAAGAGGAAGGGACAAGTTTAGAAGATAGAATGCACATGATTTGGTAAATAATTAGCTATGTTTGGTAAAGGACTAAGAGGATTCAAGGATGATTACCAAATTTCTGATGTGGGTAACTAGGAGAAGAGACAGACAAAATGGAAGAAAGTGTATTTAAAGAAATGATAGCAAAAAACTTTCCAAATCTGGGGAAAGATGTAAATATCCACATACAAGAAGATCAAGGATCGCTAGTCAGATTAGATTCAAACAAGACTATATGAGGACACATTACAATCAAACTGTCAAATATCAAAGACAAAGAGAGAATCCTGAAAGCAACAACAAAAAAGGAGCAAACCACATATAAGGAAATTCCAATAAGGCAGAAATTTTACAGGTCAGAAGAGGGTGGGATGATATATTCCAAGTATTGAGAAAACTTTATTCAGAAAATGTGTCCTTCAGAAATGCAGAGAGATAAAGACTTTGCCACACAATTCCAGTTAGACAAGAGGAATAAATTAAAGACATCTATTGAACACTATGGTGACTACAGTTAATAAGTTACCCATTCCAATATAAAAATATATAAACATTGTGATGTACATCATAACATATTCTATTTTTCCCTGTCAATTAAAAAATAAATTTAAAAAGATTGGATAGAGAAGAATCAGCCATTCTAGTAATTAAGCCTGATTTCAGATAACCATTATGCAAGTTAAAGAATAAACTGGATAGTATGATATTAAAAAAAAACAAAACCACCAATGAGATACATCAGAATGGCTAAAATTAAAAAGACTGTCCATACCAAGTATTGGTAAAGATGTGGAGTAATCAGAACTCTCATACATTTCTGGTCAGGATGGAAATTTGTGCACTTACTTTGGGAGTATCTAAAGCCAAACATAGGCATACCCTATTGACTCAGGAAATCTACTCCTAGTATATACCTGAATCATGTCCCCTAGAATTCATATGCTGAAGCCCTAACACTGATATTTCAGAATGTGACTGTATTTGGAGATAGGGTCTTTAAGGGGTTTATTAAGTTAAAATGAGGTTGTTATGATGGGCCCCAATCCAATATGACTAGTGGCCTTATAAGAAGAGGAAATGTGGGCCAGGCGCGGTGGCTCACGCCTGTAATCCCAGCACTTTGGGAGGCCAAGGCGGGCAGATCACGAGGTAAAGAGATCAAGACCATCCTGGCTAACACAGTGAAACCCCGTCTCTACTGAAAATACAAAAATTAGCTGGACATGGTGGCAAGCTCCTGTAGTCCCAGCTACTCGAGAGACTGAGGCAGGAGATCGCTTGAACCCAGGAGGCAGAGGTTGCAGTGAGCTGAGATCACGCCACTGCACTCCAGCCTGGTGGACAGACCAAGACTCCATCTCAAAAAAGAAGGAGGAGGAGGAGGAGGAAGCGGAGGAGGAGGAGGAGGAGGAGGAAGCGGAGGAGGAGGAGGAGGAGGAGGAGGAGGAAGCGGAGGAGGAGGAGGAGGAGGAGGAAGCGGAGGAGGAGGAGGAGGAGGAGGAGGAGGAAGCGGAGGAGGAGGAGGAGGAGGAGGAAGCGGAGGAGGAGGAGGAGGAGGAGGAGGAGGAAGCGGAGGAGGAGGAGGAGGAGGAAGCGGAGGAGGAGGAGGAGGAGGAGGAAGCGGAGGAGGAGGAAGCGGAGGAGGAGGAGGAGGAGGAGGAAGCGGAGGAGGAGGAGGAGGAGGAGGAAGCGGAGGAGGAGGAGGAGGAGGAGGAGGAGGAAGCGGAGGAGGAGGAGGAGGAGGAGGAGGAAGCGGAGGAGGAGGAGGAGGAGGAGGAGGAAGCGGAGGAGGAGGAGGAGGAGGAGGAAGCGGAGGAGGAGGAGGAGGAGGAGGAGGAGGAAGCGGAGGAGGAGGAGGAGGAGGAGGAGGAAGCGGAGGAGGAGGAGGAGGAGGAGGAGGAAGCGGAGGAGGAGGAGGAGGAGGAGGAGGAGGAGGAGGAAGCGGAGGAGGAGGAGGAGGAGGAGGAAGCGGAGGAGGAGGAGGAGGAAGCGGAGGAGGAGGAGGAGGAGGAAGCGGAGGAGGAGGAGGAGGAGGAGGAGGAAGCGGAGGAGGAGGAGGAGGAGGAAGCGGAGGAGGAGGAGGAGGAGGAGGAGGAAGCGGAGGAGGAGGAGGAGGAGGAGGAGGAAGCGGAGGAGGAGGAGGAGGAGGAGGAAGCGGAGGAGGAGGAGGAGGAGGAGGAGAAGGAGGAGGAAGCGGAGGAGGAGGAGGAGGAGGAGGAGGAAGCGGAGGAGGAGGAGGAGGAAGCGGAGGAGGAGGAGGAGGAAGCGGAGGAGGAGGAGGAGGAGGAAGCGGAGGAGGAGGAGGAGGAGGAAGCGGAGGAGGAGGAGGAGGAAGCGGAGGAGGAGGAGGAGGAGGAGGAGGAGGAGGAGGAAGCGGAGGAGGAGGAGGAGGAGGAGGAGGAGGAGGAGGAAGCGGAGGAGGAGGAGGAGGAGGAGGAGGAAGCGGAGGAGGAGGAGGAGGAGGAGGAAGCGGAGGAGGAGGAGGAGGAGGAGGAGGAGGAGGAAGCGGAGGAGGAGGAGGAGGAGGAGGAAGCGGAGGAGGAGGAAGCGGAGGAGGAGGAAGCGGAGGAGGAGGAGGAGGAGGAGGAGGAGGAAATGTGTACACACAGAGACACCAGGGATGCATATGCACAGAGGAAAGACCAAGCCAAGGAGAGGCCTCAGTAAAAACCAAACCTGCCAACACCTTGATCTTGGAATTTTAGTGTTCAAAACTGTGAGAAAACACATTCCTGTTATTTAAGCCTCCCAGTCTGTGGTGTATTGTTATGGCAGCCCTAGCAGACTAGTACAGCAGCCAAAAGTAGTGTGTACATATTTTACAAAAGACATGTAATTATTTAATCCATGTGGAGTGTCAAAAGGCAAAAATACAACAAACGTACTTTAAAGATTATAATTGGCTTTTATACATGGTTCTAGAATCAGATAGCCCTCAGAACCAAATACAGAACAGCAACCAGCAACGTAGTATGGATAGAAATTGGAAGTGAGGTTTAGAGACATCTTAAGTGATTACAGTTGGGCATTTTTGCCTTATTTGAAGGTGTTGGTCGCCTGCAATTGATGGAAGTTCAGCTGCTATAGTCGGTTGAGACTGAGCTGTTTGTTATAAAAGCATATTCCTAAGTTAGGCTTTCAGTTAGTTCATCAACCAAACCAGGCTGCAACTTTGCTGTGCAAGGACTCAAGTGCAAAGGTACCCTTAGGCCAAATTCAGATTAATTTAAAAGGAGTTTATTTTTGTTAGCTATGTGAAACGAAGAGGAATCTATTTTTTCCAAGTGGATAGTCATATATTCTATTATCATTTACCAAATAGCTCATTTTTTTACTGTACTGGTTGGAGATGCTGCCTTTATTATATATTAAGTTTCCACTTATATCTTGTCAGTTTCTGGACTCTATATTCTGTTTGATATATTTATCTATTCTGCATTAAGACTGCATCTTTAATTATAATATCTTTATAATATCTCTTAATGCTGTATAGGAAAAAACTTCAATTATTAATTAGTTATACTAAGCCAATGTCTGAGTATTGCTTAGTGGTTTGTGGGCAACCATCTTACACAGTACCTAGTAACAGAGTAGACAAGTGTTTATTGAATGGATGGATGGATGGATGTGTGGAAGAGGCTTTCAGAAACAATTCCCTTTATAGTCTAAGGCCAATGTTACTTTTGCTTAGCTCTTTAGTTTGAAATAATTTAAAATGTACAGAAAAGTTACAAGAATAATACAGGGAACTTGCATACACCCTTTACCCAGATTCACAAATGTTTAACATTTTGCAATTTTGTTTTTGATTTTCTTTTCTTTATATACACACTTCTGTTACTTATTTTCCATTTGAAAATGGGTTACAGACATCACACCCCTTTACCTCTCAATACTTTAATGCACATTTCCTGTGAATAAAGATATTCTTTTACATAAACAGAATGATGTTATGAAATTACAGACACTTCAAAATGATAAAACACATTTCTGTAATTTACAGCTGGTATTCCAGTTGTATCAACCAATGCTGTCATTTATGGCATTTCTTCCTTGAGGTACAGGGATCTAGTACAAGTAACTACTTGTCCTGCTTCTTTAATTTCCTTGAATCTGGACCTTGATAACTTTAAGGTAACTTTAAGCACCCAAAGGTTTTTTTTCTGGTTTCTCCTCTGTGTAGTTACCATTTTCACCCTTGCAATTAATAAATGGTTTGAAGGGATATACTTTAAGACCATGCAAACATCCTGCTACTCATCAAAATGCCTCCCATAAAACATCCAAATTAATCTTTATCATGATGGTTTATGACTATCTCCTCACATTGGGATTGTGGCCCAACTGATTATTAACAATCTACTTTTTTTGAAGACATAATATCTCTTCCTGGGAATAAGATAATGGGCATAACATACAATAATTCCTAATTGTATCATGACAATCACAATCCAAAATACTAAATCTGTGATATGACTAAATCTCTTTTTCCCCATTGTTTTTGCAGGCATCAATGGCTATGTTTTTGATAGTCTGCAGTTGTCAGTTTGTTTGCATGAGGTGGCATACTGGTACATTCTAAGCATTGGAGCACAGACTGACTTCCTTTCTGTCTTCTTCTCTGGATATACCTTCAAACACAAAATGGTCTATGAAGACACACTTACCCTATTCCCATTCTCAGGAGAAACTGTCTTCATGTCGATGGAAAACCCAGGTTAGTTATGTATATTATTCTTGTACCAACAGCTGTGAATGCTTCACTAGTCATTCATATGCTCTTTTGCCCAGTAACTCACATGTTCAAGTGATTCTGGTAATTGCCAGGCATTTTAATGACAGCACCCACTCAAGTACTTAACTTAAGAGTCTTTGCTCTAAAAAGTGCCTTCACATGCCAAGGGCTAATTTTTACAATTTTTATGGATACATAATAGTTGTGCCTATTTAGGGGGTACATGTGGTATTTTCATACAAGCATACAATGTGTAATGATCAAATTAGGGTAACTGGGATATTCATCACCTCAAAAACTTATTATTTCTGTTAGGAACATTCCAATTCCACTCTTCTAGCTATTTTGAATTACACAATAAATTATTGTTAACTATAGTCACCCTACTGTAATATCGAACACTACAACTTATTCCTTCTATTTAAGTGTAATTTTATACCTATTAATCAACCTTTCTTCATTCTACCCCATCCAACGTACCCTTCCCAAACTCTGTTAAGCACCATTCTACTCTCTATCTCTGTGAGATCCACTTTTTAAGCTCTCATATGTAAGTGAAAACATGTGATATTTGTCTTTCTATGCCTGGCTTATTTCACTTAATATAATGACATCCAAGCTCACACATGTTGCCACAAATGACAGGATTTCATTCTTTTTAATGGCTGAGTAATATTCTATTGTGTACATATACCACACTGTCTTTATCCATTCATCTGTTGATGTATACTTAGGTTGATTTTATATCCTAGCTATTGTGAATGGTGCTGTAGTAAGTGTTGGTGTGCAGCTCTCTCTTTGATACCTTGATTTCCTGTCTTTGGATATATATCCAGCAGTGGGATTGCTGGATCACATAGTAGTTCTATTTTTAGTTTTTAGTTTTTTGAGGAAATTCCTTACTCTTTTCCACAGTATTTGTACTTATTTACACTCCCACCAACAGTGTACAAGCATTCCCCTTTTGCCACATCCTCAGCAGCATTCATTAATTTTTTTTGTCTTTTTGATAAAAGCCATTTAACTGAAGTGAAATATCTCATTGTGCCTTTGGTTTGCATTTCTCTGGTAATTATTGATGTTGAGCACTTTTTCATATACCTGTTGACCATGTGTATGTCTTCTTCTTGTTTTTTTTTTTTTTTTGTTTTGAGATGGAATCTCACTCTGTTGCCCAGGCTGGAGTGCAGTGGTGCGATCTCGGCTCACTGCAAGCTCCACCTCCTGGGTTCACGCCATTCTCCTGCCTCAGCCTCCCGAGTAGCTGAGACTACAGGTGCCCACCACTACACCCAGCTAATTTTTTATATTTTTAGTAGAGACGGGGTTTCACTGTGTTAGCCAGGATGGTCTCAATTTCCTGACCTCGTGATCCACCGGCCTCAGTCTCCCAAAGTGCTGGGATTACAGGCGTGAGCCACTGTGCCCGGCCTGTATGTCTTCTTTTGAGAAATGTCTATTCAGATCGTTGTCCATTTTTAATAGGGTTCTTTGTTTTTTTGCTATTGACTAGAATTTCTTATATATTGTGGTTATTAACGTCCTCTCAGTTGTATAGTTTGCAAATATTTCATCCCATCCTAAGATTATCTCTTCACTTTGTTAATTGTTTCTTTTGCTGTGCAGAAGCTTATGGCTTGATATAATCCCATTTGTCTACTTTTGCTTTAGTTCCCTGTGCTTTTGAGGTCTTACCTGCAAAATCTTTCCCACACCAATGTCCTGGCACATGCCCCCAATGTTTTCTTCCAGTAGTCTCATACTTTCAGGTTTTATATTTAAGTCTCTAAGCCATTTTTATTTTATTTTTGTATATAGTGAGAAATAGGGGTCTAGTTTCATTCTTCTGCATGTGTATATCCAGTTTTCCCACACCATTTATTGAAGAGACTACTCTTTCACCGGTGCATGTTTTTGGTACTTTGTCAAAAATGAGTTTGGCTATAAATGTGTGGATTTATTTCTAGGTTCTCTGTTGTGTTCCACTGGCATATGTTTCTGGTTTTATGCCAGTACCATGCTGTTTTAGTTACTACAGCTTTGTAGTATAGTTTGAAGTCAAGTAGTGTCATGCCTCCAGCTTTGTTCATTTTGCTCAGGTTTGCTTTGGCTGTTTGGAGTCTTTTGTGGTTCCATACAAATTTTAAGATTCTTTTTTCTATTTCTGTGAAAAACTTCATTGGTATTTGGATAGGTATTACATTAAGTGTGGTAGCATTGCTACTTTAACAATATGAGTTTTTCCAGCCCATTAACATGGGATAGATACCTTTTCATTTTTTTGTGTGTTCTTCAATTCCCTTTATCAGTATTTTAGTTTTCATTATAGAGATATCTAGTTTTATTGTAGCTATTGTAAATGATTTTTTTAAAATTTCTTTTTCAGGTTGTTAGCTCTTGATATATAGAAATGCTACTGCTTTTGCATGTTGGTTTTGTATCCTGCAACTTTACTGAATTTGCTTATCAGTTCTAATAGCTTTTTGATGGAGTCTTTAGTTTTTTTATGTGAAATACAAGATTATGTCATCTATAAACAAGGAGAATTTGACTTCTTCCTTTCCAATTTGGATACCCTTTATTTCTTTATCTTGATTACTTGCTCTGGCTTGGACTTCCAGGACTACGTTTAATAGAATTGGTGAAAGTGGGCATCCTTATCTTGTTTCAGATCTTAGAGAAAAGGCTTTCAGTTTTCCACATTTGGTATGATATTAGCCATAGTTTGTCATATATGGCCTTTATTGTTTTGAGGTATGCTTTCTGTACCTGGTTTGTTGAGAGTTTTATCCTGAAGGGATGTTGAATTTAATCTTTTTGGCATCAATTGAAATGATCATATGTTTTTTGTCCTTCATTCTGTTGATATGATGTATCACATTGATTCATTTCCATATGTTGAACCATCCTTGCATCCCTGGGATGAATCCCCCTTGATCATGATGAATGATCTTTTACTGTGTTGTTGAATATGGTTTGCTAGTATTTCGTTGAGGATTTTTGCATCAATGTTCATCAGAGATATTGGCCTGTAGTTTCTTTTTGTGTATGTGTGTGTCTTTGTCTGGTTTGGTTTCAGGGTAATACTGGCCTGTAGAATCAGTTTGGAAGTATTTACTCCTCCTTGATTTTTGGGATAGTTTGTGGAGAGTTGGTATTTGTTCTTTTAAAAAAAAAAATGTTCAGTAGAATTCAGCAATGAAGCCATCAGGTCCTGAGCTTTTCTTTGTTGGGAGACTTTTTTTTTACTATTTCTAGCTCATCACTGTTATTAATCTATTCAAGTTCCTTCCTTCTTTCTTTCTTTCTTTCTTTCTTTCTTTCTTTCTTTCTTTCTTTCTTTCTTTCTTTCTTTTTCTTTCTTTCTCTCTCTCTCTTCTTTTCTTTTCCTTTCTTTTCTTTTCTTTTCTTCTCTTTTCTTTTTTTTAAAAATCTTGTTCTTCACCCAGACTGGAGTGCATTCAATCTAAGCTCACTGCAACCTCTGCCTCCCAGGTTCAAGTTATTCTTGTGCCTGAGCTTCCCACGTAGCTGGGATTACAGGTGTGCACCACCACACCTGGCTAATTTTTGTATTTTTAGTAGAGATGGGGTTTTGCCATGATGGCCAGGCTGGTCTCGAACTCCTGGCCTCAAGCGATCCACCCGCCTTGGCCTCCCAAAGTACTGAGATTACAGGCATGAGCCATTGTGCCTGGCCCAAGTTTTGTATTTCTTATGTTCAATCTTGGTAAGTTGTATATGTATAGTAATTTATCCATTTCGTCTATGTTTTCCAATTTATTGGCATATATTTCCTCATAGTAGCTTCTAATGATCCTTTGAATTTCCGTGATATCATTTGTAATGTCTACTTTTTTGTCTATGATTTTAATTATTTCTGTCTTATCTTTTTCTTTTCTTAGTCTAGCTAGAGGTTTCTCAATTTTGTTTATCTTTTCTAAAAACCAACTTTTCATTTCACCGATCTTTTTACTGTTATTTTAGTTTCGATTTCATTTATTTCTGCTCTCATTTTTATTATTTCTTTCCTTGTACTAATTGTGGGTTTGGTTTGCTCTTGCTTTTCTAGTTCTTTAAAATATATCATTGTGCTGTTTATTTGAGGTTCTTTTACTTTTTTGATGTAGGCATTTATTGTTAACAATTTTCCTTTAGTCCTGCTTTTACTATATTTCATAGGTTTTGATATGTTGTATTTCCATTTTCACTTGTTTAAAAATTTTTTTAATTTTCTTCCTAATTTCTGTTTTTTTGTTTGTTTGTTTGTTTTGTTTTTTGTTTTTTGTTTTTTTGTTTTTTTTGATATGGAGTCTCACTCTCGCCCAGGCTCGAGTGCAGTGGCGCGATCTTGGCTCACTTCAAGCTCCACCTCCCGGGTTCACGCCATTCTCCTGCCTCAGCCTCCCGAGTAGCTAGGACTACAGGCGCCTGCCACCACACCCAGCTAATTTTTTGTATTTTAGTGGAGATGGGGTTTCACCATGTTAGCCAAGATGGCCCCGATCTCCTGACCTCATGATCCACCCGCTTCGGCCTCCCAAAATGCTGGAATTACAGGCATGAGCTACCGCTCCTGGCCAATTTTCTTCCTAATTTCTTCATTGACCCAATGGTCATTCAGAATCATGTTGTTAATTTCCATGTATTCGTATAGTTTCCAAAGTTCCTCTTGTTATTGATTTCTAGTTTTATTCCATTAAGATCAGTAAAGATACTGGATATGATTTCATTTTGGGGGAATATTTTTAATTGTTTTGTGGCCTAATATGTAATCTGTCTTTGAGAATGTTTCATATGCTGAGGAGAAAAAAAAATGTGTATTCTGTGGCTATTGGATGAAATATTCTGTAAGTGTCTATTAGGTCCATTTGGTGTATAGTGCATATTAAGTGTGATGTTTCTTTGTTGATTTTCTATCTAGTAATCTGTCTAGTGCTGAAAGTGGGTATTGAAATGCCCAATTATTGTAATGGGGTCTATCTCTCTTTTTAGTTCTAATAATATTTGCTTTATGTATCTCAGTGCTCCAGTGTTGGGTGCATATACATTTAGAATTATTATCTCATCTTGCTGAATTGACCCCTTTATCATTATATAATGACCTTCTTTGTCTCTTTTCACTGTTTTTGGATTGAAGTCTATTTTATCTGATATAGCTACTCCTGCTTTTTTGTTTCTATTTGCATGGAATATCTTTTTCCATGCCTTCATTTTCAGTCTGCATTTCTTTATAAGGTAAAGTGAGTTTCTTGCAGGCAGCATACGGTTGAATCTTGTTTTCATCCATTCAGCCACTCTTTGTCTTTTCATTCAATAATTTAGTTCATTTACACTCAATGTTACTATTGTTAGGTAAGCAGTTACTAGTGCCACTTGGTTATTTGATTCATGGTTGTTTTATTAGTCCTCTCTTCTTCCTTTCCTGTCTGTCTTTCTATAAAAGTGATTTCCTCTAGTAGTATGTTTTAATCTCTTATTTTTTGTGTGTGTATCTATTATAGGTTTCTGCTTTGTAGTTATCATGAGGCTTGTAACATTTTATAACCAACTATTTTAAACTGCTGACAACTTAACTCTGAGTCACAATTCAAAGAAAAAAAAACAAAGATAAAACTAAAAACTATCTTTTTAAGTCCATCCCCTGCCTCTTTTTGACTTTTTGTTGTCTCAATTTATGTCTTTTTACATTGTCTCTTAACAAAATTTTGTATTATAGTTACTCTTATTTTTGTTAGGCTTTTCTTTTAGTCTTCATACTAAAGATATGAGTAGTTTACACACTGCAATTACAGTGCTAGCGTATTCTGTATTTGTCTGTGTACTTACTATTGCCAGTGAGTTTTGTGCCTTCAGATCATTTCTTCTTACTCTTTGCCATCCTTTTCTTTCAGATTGAAGAACTCTCTTTACCATTTCTTATAAGATAGGTCCAGTGTTGATTAAATTCCTTAGCTTTTATTTGTCTGGAAAAGTCTTTATTTCTCCTTAATGTTTGAAGAATTACTTTTCTGGATATAATATTCTAGTTTGGAAGTCTTTTACCTTCAACATTTTGAATAGGTTATCCCATTTACCCCTGGCCTATAAGGTTTCTGTTATTATGACTGTTGCTAGACATATTGGAGTTCCTTTACATGGTATTTGCTTCTTTTCCCTTACTGCATTTAGATACTTTTTTTGACCTCTAAGATTTCATTACTATATGCCTTGAGGTAGTCTTATTTGGGTTGAATCTTCTTGATGTTCTTTGAACTTCTTGTGCCTGGATATTCATATCTTTCTCTAGGTTTGGAAAGTTCTGTCATTCTTTCTTTTTTTTCTTTCCAACTTTATTTTAGCTTCAGGGGGTACGCGTGCAGGTTTGTTACATGGGTAAATTGCATTTCATGGGGGTTTGGTGTCCCGATTATTTTGTCACCCAGGTAACAAGCATAGTACTGAATAGGTAGTTTTTTCATCCTCACCCCTCAACCCTCAAGTAGACCCCAGCATCTTATTGTTCTCTTCTTTGTGTCCATGTGTACTCAATGTTTAGCATCCACTTATAAGTGAGATCATGCAGTATTTGGTTTTCTGTTCCTGCATTAATTCGCTTAGGATAATGGCCTCCAACTCCATCCATGTTGCTGTAAAGGACATGATCTTGTTTTTTGTGGCTGTGTAATATTCCATGGTGTATATGTACCACAATATCTTTATCTAGTTCATCATTGATGGGAATTTAGGTTGAAACCATGTCTTTGGTAGTGTGAATAGTGCTGCAATGAACATATACATGCATGTGTCTTTATAGTAGAATGATTTATATTCCTCTGGGTATGTAATGAGTAATGAGATTGCTCAGTCAAATGGTAATTCTCTTATAAGTTCTTTGAGAAATCTCCAGACTGCTTTCTACAGTGGCTGAATTAATCTACATTCCCACCAGCGGTGTGTAAGTGTTCCCTTTTCTCCAAAACCTGACCAGCATCTGTTATTTTTTGACTTTGTAATAACAGGCATTCTGACTGGTAGATGGTATCTCATTGTGGTTTTCTTTTTTTTTTTTTTTTTTTTTTTTTTTTTTTTTTTTTTAATTTATTTATTATTATTATACTTTAAGTTGTAGGGTACATGTGCATAACGTGCAGGTTTGTTACATATGTATACTTGTGCCTTGTTGGTGTGCTGCACCCATCAACTCGTCATTTACATCAGGTATAACTCCCAATGAAATCCCTCCCCCCTCCCCCCTCCCCCCTCCCCATGATAGGCCCCGGTGTGTGATGTTCCCCTTCCTGAGTCCGAGTGATCTCATTGTTCAGTTCCCACCTATGAGTGAGAACATGCGGTGTTTGGTTTTCTGTTCTTGTGATAGTTTGCTAAGAATGATGGTTTCCAGCTGCATCCATGTCCCTACAAAGGACACGAACTCATCCTTTTTTATGGCTGCATAGTATTCCATGGTGTATATGTGCCACATTTTCTTAATCCAATCTGTCACTGATGGACATTTGGGTTGATTCCAAGTCTTTGCTATTGTGAATAGTGCCGCAATAAACATACGTGTGCATGTGTCTTTATAGCAGCATAATTTATAATCCTTTGGGTATATACCCAGTAATGGGATGGCTGGGTCATATGGTACATCTAGTTCTAGATCCTTGAGGAATCGCCATACTGTTTTCCATAATGGTTGAACTAGTTTACAATCCCACCAACAGTGTAAAAGTGTTCCTATTTCTCCACATCCTCTCCAGCACCTGTTGTTTCCTGACTTTTTAATGATCGCCATTCTAACTGGTGTGAGATGGTATCTCATTGTGGTTTTGATTTGCATTTCTCTGATGGCCAGTGATGATGAGCATTTTTTCATGTGTCTGTTGGCTGTCTGAATGTCTTCTTTTGAGAAATGTCTGTTCATATCCTTTGCCCACTTTTTGATGGGGTTGTTTTTTTTTTTCTTGTAAATTTGTTTGAGTTCTTTGTAGGTTCTGGATATTAGCCCTTTGTCAGATGAGTAGATTGCAAAAATTTTCTCCCATTCTGTAGGTTGCCTGTTCACTCTGATGGTAGTTTCTTTTGCTGTGCAGAAGCTCTTTAGTTTAATTAGATCCCATTTGTCAATTTTGGCTTTTGCTGCCGTTGCTTTTGGTGTTTTAGACATGAAGTCTTTGCCCATGCCTATGTCCTGAATGGTACTACCTAGGTTTTCCTCTAGGATTTTTATGGTATTAGGTCTAACATTTAAGTCTCTAATCCATCTTGAATTAATTTTCGTATAAGGAGTAAGGAAAGGATCCAGTTTCAGCTTTCTACTTACGGCTAGCCAATTTTCCCAGCACCATTTATTAAATAGGGAATCCTTTCCCCATTTCTTGTTTCTCTCAGGTTTGTCAAAGATCAGATGGTTGTAGATGTGTGGTATTATTTCTGAGGACTCTGTTCTGTTCCATTGGTCTATATCTCTGTTTTGGTACCAGTACCATGCTGTTTTGGTTACTGTAGCTTTGTAGTATAGTTTGAAGTCAGGTAGCGTGATGCCTCCAGCTTTGTTCTTTTGACTTAGGATTGTCTTGGAGATGCGGGCTCTTTTTTGGTTCCATATGAACTTTAAAGCAGTTTTTTCCAATTCTGTGAAGAAATTCGTTGGTAGCTTGATGGGGATGGCATTGAATCTATAAATAACCTTGGGCAGTATGGCCATTTTCACGATATTGATTCTTCCTATCCATGAGCATGGTATGTTCTTCCAATTGTTTGTGTCCTCTTTGATTTCACTGAGCAGTGGTTTGTAGTTCTCCTTGAAGAGGTCCTTTACATCCCTTGTAAGTTGGATTCCTAGGTATTTGATTCTCTTTGAAGCAATTGTGAATGGAAGTTCATTCCTGATTTGGCTCTCTGTTTGTCTGTTACTGGTGTATAAGAATGCTTGTGATTTTTGCACATTAATTTTGTATCCTGAGACTTTGCTGAAATTGCTTATCAGCTTAAGGAGATTTTGGGCTGAGACAATGGGGTTTTCTAAATATACAATCATGTCATCCGCAAACAGGGACAATTTGACTTCTTCTTTTCCTAACTGAATACCCTTGATTTCTTTCTCTTGCCTAATTGCCCTAGCCAGAACTTCCAACACTATGTTGAATAGGAGTGGTGAGAGAGGGCATCCCTGTCTTGTGCCAGTTTTCAAAGGGAATTTTTCCAGTTTTTGCCCATTCAGTATGATATTGGCTGTGGGTTTGTCATAGATAGCTCTTATTATTTTGAGGTACGTTCCATCAATACCGAATTTATTGAGCGTTTTTAGCATGAAGGGCTGTTGAATTTTGTCAAAAGCCTTTTCTGCATCTATTGAGATAATCATGTGGTTCTTGTCTTTGGTTCTGTTTATATGCTGGATTATGTTTATTGATTTGCGAATGTTGAACCAGCCTTGCATCCCAGGGATGAAGCCCACTTGATCATGGTGGATAAGCTTTTTGATGTGTTGCTGAACCCGGTTTGCCAGTATTTTATTGAGGATTTTTGCATCGATGTTCATCAGGGATATTGGTCTAAAATTCTCTTTTTTTGTTGTGTCTCTGCCAGGCTTTGGTATCAGAATGATGTTGGCCTCATAAAATGAGTTAGGGAGGATTCCCTCTTTTTCTATTGATTGGAATAGTTTCAGAAGGAATGGTACCAACTCCTCCTTGTACCTCTGGTAGAATTCAGCTGTGAATCCATCTGGTCCTGGACTTTTTTTGGTTGGTAGGCTATTAATTATTGCCTCAATTTCAGAGCCTGCTATTGGTCTATTCAGGGATTCAACTTCTTCCTGGTTTAGTCTTGGAAGAGTGTAAGTGTCCAGGAAATTATCCATTTCTTCTAGATTTTCCAGTTTGTTTGCGTAGAGGTGTTTATAGTATTCTCTGATGGTAGTTTGTATTTCTGTGGGGTCGGTGGTGATATCCCCTTTATCATTTTTAATTGCGTCTATTTGATTCTTCTCTCTTTTCTTCTTTATTAGTCTGGCTAGTGGTCTGTCAATTTTGTTGATCTTTTCAAAAAACCAACTCCTAGATTCATTGATTTTTTGGAGAGTTTTTTGTGTCTCTATCTCCTTCAGTTCTGCTCTGATCTTAGTTATTTCTTGCCTTCTGCTAGCTTTCGAATGTGTTTGCTCTTGCTTCTCTAACTCTTTTAATTGTGATGTTAGAGTGTCAATTTTAGATCTTTCCTGCTTTCTCTTGTGGGCATTTAGTGCTATAAATTTCCCTCTACACACTGCTTTAAATGTGTCCCAGAGATTCTGGTATGTTGTATCTTTGTTCTCATTGGTTTCAAAGAACATCTTTATTTCTGCCTTCATTTCGTTATGTACCCAGTAGTCATTCAGGAGCAGGTTGTTCAGTTTCCATGTAGTTGAGCAGTTTTGATTGAGTTTCTTAGTCCTGAGTTCTAGTTTGATTGCACTGTGGTCTGAGAGACAGTTTGTTATAATTTCTGTTCTTGTACATTTGCTGAGGAGTGCTTTACTTCCAATTACGTGGTCAATTTTGGAGTAAGTACGATGTGGTGCTGAGAAGAATGTATATTCTGTTGATTTGGGGTGGAGAGTTCTGTAGATGTCTATTAGGTCTGCTTGCTGCAGAGATGAGTTCAATTCCTGGATATCCTTGTTAACTTTCTGTCTCGTTGATCTGTCTAATATTGATAGTGGAGTGTTGAAGTCTCCCATTATTATTGTATGGGAGTCTAAGTCTCTTTGTAAGTCTCTAAGGACTTGCTTTATGAATCTGGGTGCTCCTGTATTGGGTGCATATATATTTAGGATAGTTAGCTCTTCCTGTTGAATTGATCCCTTTACCATTATGTAATGGCCTTCTTTGTCTCTTTTGATCTTTGATGGTTTAAAGTCTGTTTTATCAGAGACTAGTATTGCAACCCCCGCTTTTTTTTGTTCTCCATTTGCTTGGTAAATCTTCCTCCATCCCTTTATTTTGAGCCTATGTATGTCTCTGCGTGTGAGATGGGTCTCCTGAATACAGCAGACTGATGGGTCTTGACTCTTTATCCAGTTTGCCAGTCTGTGTCTTTTAATTGGAGCATTTAGTCCATTTACATTTAAGGTTAAGATTGTTATGTGTGAACTTGATCCTGCCATTATGATATTAACTGGTTATTTTGCTCGTTAGTTGATGCAGTTTCTTCCTAGCCTCGATGGTCTTTACATTTTGGCATGTTTTTGCAATGGCTGGTACCGGTTGTTCCTTTCCATGTTTAGTGCTTCCTTCAGGATCTCTTGTAAGGCAGGCCTAGTGGTGACAAAATCTCTAAGCATTTGCTTATCTGTAAAGGATTTTATTTCTCCTTCATTTATGAAACTTAGTTTGGCTGGATATGAAATTCTGGGTTTAAAATTCTTTTCTTTAAGAATGTTGAATATTGGCCCCCACTCTCTTCTGGCTTGTAGAGTTTCTGCCGAGAGATCTGCTGTTAGTCTGATGGGCTTCCCTTTGTGGGTAACCCGACCTTTCTCTCTGGCTGCCCTTAAGATTTTTTCCTTCATTTCAACTTTGGTGAATCTGGCAATTATGTGTCTTGGAGTTGCTCTTCTCGAGGAGTATCTTTGTGGCGTTCTCTGTATTTCCTGGATTTGAATGTTGGCCTGCCCTACTAGGTTGGGGAAGTTCTCCTGGATGATATCCTGAAGAGTGTTTTCCAACTTGGTTCCATTTTCCCCCTCACTTTCAGGCACCCCAATCAGACGTAGATTTGGTCTTTTTACATAATCCCATACTTCTTGCAGGCTTTGTTCATTTCTTTTTCTTCTTTTTTCTTTTGGTTTCTCTTCTCGCTTCATTTCATTCATTTGATCCTCAATCGCTGATACTCTTTCTTCCAGTTGATCGAGTCGGTTACTGAAGCTTGTGCATTTGTCACGTATTTCTCGTGTCATGGTTTTCATCTCTTTCATTTCGTTTATGACCTTCTCTGCATTAATTACTCTAGCCATCAATTCTTCCACTTTTTTTTCAAGATTTTTAGTTTCTTTGCGCTGGGTACGTAATTCCTCCTTTAGCTCTGAGAAGTTTGATGGACTGAAGCCTTCTTCTCTCATCTCGTCAAAGTCATTCTCCGTCCAGCTTTGATCCGTTGCTGGCGATGAGCTGCGCTCCTTTGCCGGGGGAGATGCGCTCTTATTTTTTGAATTTCCAGCTTTTCTGCCCTGCTTTTTCCCCATCTTTGTGGTTTTATCTGCCTCTGGTCTTTGATGATGGTGATGTACTGATGGGGTTTTGGTGTAGGTGTCCTTCCTGTTTGATAGTTTTCCTTCTAACAGTCAGGACCCTCAGCTGTAGGTCTGTTGGAGATTGCTTGAGGTCCACTCCAGACCCTGTTTGCCTGGGTATCAGCAGCAGAGGCTGCAGAAGATAGAATATTTCTGAACAGCGAGTGTACCTGTCTGATTCTTGCTTTGGAAGCTTCCTCTCAGGGGTGTACTCCACCCTGTGAGGTGTGGGGTATCAGACTGCCCCTAGTGGGGGATGTCTCCCAGTTAGGCTGCTCAGGGGTCAGGGACCCACTTGAGCAGGGAGTCTGTCCCTTCTCAGATCTCAACCTCCGTGTTGGGAGATCCACTGCTCTCTTCAAAGCTGTCAGACAGAGTCGTTTGCGTCTGCAGAGGTTTCGGCTGCTTTTGTTGTTGTATAGTTGTGCCCTGTCCCCAGAGGTGGAGTCTACAGAGACAGGCAGGTTTCCTTGAGCTGCTGTGAGCTCCACCCAGTTCGAGCTTCCCAGCGGCTATGTTTACCTACTTAAGCCTCGGCAATGGCGGGCGCCCCTCCCCCAGCCTCGCTGCTGCCTTGCTGGTAGATCACAGACTGCTGTGCTAGCAATGAGGGAGGCTCCGTGGGTGTGGGACCCTCCCGGCCAGGCGTGGGATATGATCTCCTGGTGTGCCTGTTTGCTTAAAGCGCAGTATTGGGGTGGGAGTTACCCGATTTTCCAGGTGTTGTGTGTCTCAGTTCCCCTGGCTAGGAAAAGGGATTCCCTTCCCCCTTGCGCTTCCCAGGTGAGGCAATGCCTCGCCCTGCTTCAGCTCTCGCTGGTCGGGCTGCAGCAGCTGACCAGCACCGATCGTCCGGCACTCCCCAGTGAGATGAACCCAGTACCTCAGTTGAAAATGCAGAAATCACCGGTCTTCTGTGTCGCTCGCGCTGGGAGTTGGAGACTGGAGCTGTTCCTATTCGGCCATCTTGCTCCGCCCCGATTCGGAATTCATTGTGGTTTTCATTTGCATTTCTCAAATGATTAGTGATGTTGAGCAATTTTACATATATTTGTTGGCCACATGCGTTATCTTCTTTGAGAAGTGTCTGTTCATGTCCTATGCCCTTTGTAAAAATTTTTGTTTGCTTGTTAATTTAAGTTTTTCATAGATTCTGGATATTCGACCTTTATCAGATACTTAGTTTGCAAATATTTTCTCCCATTCTATTGGTTTGTTGTTTATTCTGTTGATATTGATAATTTCTTTTACTGTGCAGAAGTTCTGTAGTTTAATTAGGCCCCACTTTTCAATTTTTGGTTTTGTTGCAATTGCTTCTGGGGTCTTTGCCATGAAATCTTTGTCAGGGACTTTGCCCAGAATGGTATTTTCTAGGCTTTCTTCTAGGATTTTTATAGTTTTAGGTTTTACATTTAAGTCTTTAATCCATCTGGAGTTGATTTTTGTATATGGTATAAGGAAGAGGTCCAGTTTCAATCTTCTGCATACAACTAGCCATTTATCCTAGCATCACTTATTGCATAGAAAGTCCTTTCCCCATTGCTTGTTTTTGTTGACTTTGTCAAAGATAAGATGGTTGTAGGTGTGTAGCTTTATTTCTGGGTTCTCTAATCTGTTCCATTGGTCTATGCATCTGTTTTTGTACCAGTACCATACTGTTTTGGTTACTGTAGTCTTGTAGTGTAGTTTGAAGTTGGGTAGCACGATGCTTCTGGCTTTGTTCTTTTTCTTGGGATTGCTTCAGTTATCCTATATTTCTCAGAGGTTTTGTTCATTCTTTTTAAAATTTTTGTCTGACTGAGTTGATTCAATAAACCAGTCTTCGAGTTCTGAGATTCTTTCGTCAGCTTCATCTATTCTGCTGTTAATACTTCTGATTTTATTACTGGAATTCTTGTAGTGAGTTTTTCAACTCTATCAGATCGGTTTGGTTCTTTTTTAAATTGCTATTTCATCTTTCATCTCTTGTATCGTTTTATTGGATTCCTTAGATTCCTTGCATTAGGTTTCCACTTTCTCCTGAATCTTGATGATCTTTGTTCCTATCCAGGTTCTGAATTCTATGCCTGTCATTTCAGCCATTTCAACCTGGTTAAGAGCCATTGCTGGGGAGCTAGTGCAGTTATTTGGATATAAGAAGACATTCTGGCTTTTTTAGTTGCCAGAATTACTGAACAGGTTTTTTTCTCATCTGTGTGGGCTAATGTTCCTTTAATCTTTGAAGTTTCTGTTTTTGCTTTCATATTCTTTGAGGCCAGTGAGGGTTTGACTGTGATATAAATTGGGTTCAGCTGACTGGCTTCGTTTCTGGAAAATTTCAGGGGGCCAAGGCTCAGTTCAGCACACCTGGGCTATGTGCTCTATCCCAGGGGTGCTGGTACCAGGCCCACAGCTTTGTTCTCTGGCCCTTTGAGGTTAAGCACCTGCTGCACTGGAGGAGTTGAGGTGTTCCCAGTCCACTGGCGAGAACACTCCAATGGTGGGGGGGAGGGGGACGGTGCCAGCCAAATTGCTTCATTGGGGCAGTGGCAGTGGGCTATATGCTTGTGTGTATTCTGATGGTAGTGTGGCAGGGTGCATGTGTGCCAATCACAGCAGGGTGTGTGTGTGCACATGCTGGTGAGGGAAAAGGAGTGGTAGCAACATTCACATGCACGTGCACTGGTGGCAACAGGATGATAAGGTCCACATGCCCTGCGCATCAGCAAAGCAGTGGAGGGAGGCTGTGGCCGAGTTTATGCCGGCAAAGTGGTGAGGGGAGGCTGCAGGTGAGTGGGTGTGAGTTGGCAGAGGCCCATCTACCGAAGCTCTCCAATGATTAGGCAGGGTCTGCCAGTAAAGGAGCTATGGTGGTGGCCACCAGGAAGTGCCCTGGTTGAGCATCCAAGGCTGCACTGCAAGTGGGTGCAGCCACGTAGGGACCCCAACAGAGGCTGGCAGACAGAGGGTGCTCAGATCAGACTGGCCCCATCCCACAGGCAAGACTGCCCTGCTCTGTCCAGGTCTGATAGTCAACAAAGGCCGAAGCCACCTAGAAGAACATGGTGAGCCTTGGGGGATGGGCATCCCTGGCCGTGCTCCACTGCAACCCTTCCCATGCCAAACCCTCTAGGCTCCGCAAAGGCTGGAATTCTGTCCTGTCCACCTCTCCAAGCAGCTCTCCCTGTCAGTTGAAATGCCCATGGGGGTCAAGGAGTCTTCTTCAGCTAGGATTCTGGGGGTCCGTGGTGAGAATGAGCCACTCCTTGCCTATTTAACTCATCCATTCACCAGGAGCTACTTGGGGCCAGGAATGAGTCCTGGTGCTTGGCAGCCCCCATGCAGGGTTCCAAGATTCCTTCCCCTTCAGCCCAGGGTCTGTATCCTCCCTCAGTCCACTCTCAATGCCTTCCTTCCCATAGATCTGCTTGGAGTGTCTTCTCGATAATCTGGTTTCTTGTTGGGAGATCCTCTTCCTGACTATGTCTAGTTGGCCATCTTGGAAGAGCTCTATTATTATTTCTTTTAATAAACTTTCTACCATGATCTTTTTCTCTACATCCTCTTTAAGGCCAATAGCTCTTAGATTTGCCCTTGTGGGCTATTTTCTAGATCTCGTAGGCATGCTTTCTTCCTTTTTAACTTTTTTTCTTTTTTCTCCTCTATGTATTTTCATATAGCCTGTCTTCAAACTCACTAATTCTTTCTTCTGCTTGATCAATTCTGCTGTTGAGAGACTCATTCATTTTTCAGTTTGTCTAGTAAATGTTTCAGCTCTAGAATTTCTTCTTGATTTTTAAAATCATTTCAATGTCTTTGTTAAGTTTCTGTGGTAGATTTCTGAATTCCTCCTTTGTGTTATCTTGAAGTTCATTGAACTTCCTCAAGACAGCTATATATATATATACACACACACATATATATGTCTTACTATATATATGTCTTACTATATATACACATATATATATGTCTTACTCTGTAACCTGCAGCCGCGACTTCCCTGGCTCAGGTGATTTGGTGATTCTCTCACCTCGGCCTCCCAGGTAGTTGGGACTATAGGTGTGTGCCACCACACCCAGTATATGGATGGATGGATAGATAGATAGATAGATAGATAGATAGATAGATAGATAGATAATAGTAGAGACAGGGTTTTGCCCTATTGTTCAGGCTGGTTTCAAACTCCTGGGCTCAAGTGATCCACCTGTCTTGGCCTCCCAAAGTTTTGGGATTACAGGCATGAGCCACCATGCCCAGCCAAGACAGCTACTTTGAATTCCCTGTCTGACAGGTCACATATCTCCATCACTCCAGGATTGGTCATTGGTGCCTTATTTAGTCCATTTGGTGAGGTCATATTTTCTTTGTTGTTTTTTATACTTGTGGGTGTTCATTCATGTCTGGTCATTGAAGAGTTATGTATTTATTCCAAACTTCACAGGCTGGGCTTATTTGTACCCATCCTTGAGAGGGCTTTCCAAAAATTCAAAGGGGATTGAGTGTTGTTATTTAGATGACTATGGTCATTTCAGCACTTGGGGGTACTCTAAGCCCAGGAATGCTGCAACTTTTGCAGACTCCTAGATATACAGACTTGGTGGAATTGGGGAAGATAAGGGAGAATTCCTTGGATTCCCAGGAAAGGTCTCTTACTCTCTTCCCTCACTTTCCTCCAGGCAGGAGTCTCTCTCCATGCTGGCTTGCCTGAAGTTGGGGGAGGGGTGATGCAAGCATTCCCATGGTCACCACAGCTGGCATTGTGGTGGGTTGCACCTGAATCCCATAGTCTCTCAGGCCAGTGCAATACCTAGGCTCCCCAAGGCCCATGACTGCTACTGCCCAGTTACTGCTGCTGTTTATTCAAGGCCCAAGGCCACTTTAGCTATCAGGTGGTAAATCTTGCCTGGACTTGGTCTATCCCTCCAGGGCAGTGAATCCCCTTCTGGCCCAGGGTGGGTCTAGAAATGCCATCCAGAAGCAAAGGCCTAGGATTGGGGGTTTCAAAAGTCTGCCTGGTGCTTTATTTTACTGTAGTTGAGCTGGTACCCAAGTTGCGAGACAAAGTCCTCTGTATTCTTCCCCCTCCTTCTCCCAAGTGGAAGCTGTGTTTCCCTGCACTGCATCACCTGGAGTTCAGGAAGGAGTGGCACAGGCACTCCCATGGCCACTACAGCTGGTGTCACACTGGAGTATACCTCAAGCCCACTGAAAAGCCTAATTTTCAAATGTGTTTGCTAAACTATAGTTGTAAACATATATTTAAATATGCAATGAACATGTGAACCTCATTTTCACAAGGCTTGTGAATATTTGTATGTGCCTTGTGAACATTGGTATTGCTGGATAAATACCACCTAGAAGACCTTGGGAAATGCATAGTAATCTTCTGCACATATATCCCCAAACCACTGTGAGGCCTCCAGAACAAATGTGGCTTTCAGCATCTCTTCCTCTCTCTCCCTCAATAACCACTGCAAGGCTTTTGAGACTATCAACCCTAAGTCCAACACAGACTTCTATGTTCACACAGCTTACTAACAAGCACTAGGCCACTGCATGCTTCCTGGCCCCTCCAACCCCCACCATCTACAGAGGGAAGAACATAGAACTACCTGCAGATTGTAGTTACTGTCTTACTCTTACAGCATTTCTGGAGATAAGTGCTCATGGGGAAGTTTCTAGAGAATAAAAACTAATGTCATCGTACATAATCACACATTTACTTTCATACCTGGAAACTTATATTACTTCAAGTGATATATTTTTGTGGGAAGTGAGTGAGGAACCTGGAAGAACCCCAGTAACATCTCTGAAAGTATCTTGCTTATTTATGTTTGTGTGTTTATGTCTTTATCTGTCTCCCAACTAAGTTGTAAGCTCTCTGAGAGCAGAGACCTAGTCTATCTTGTTAATCACCATATCCCCAATATCTATGGTGCCTGGCATATAGTAGATACTTTAAAAATATGTAAAAATAAATGAATGGGCCGGACACAGTGGCTCACGCCTATAATCCCAGCACTTTGGGAGGCCGAGGCGAGCGGGTCACCTGAGGTCAGGAGTTTGAGACCAGCCTGGCCAACATGGGAGAACCCTGTCTCTACTAAAAATACAAAAAAAATTAGCTTGGCGAGGTGGCAGGCGCCTGTAATCCCAGCTACTCAGGAGGCTGAGGCAGGAGAATTGCTTGAGCCCAGGAGACGGAGGTTGCAGTGAGCTGAGATCATGCCACTGCACTCCAGCCTGGGCGACAGAGTGAGACTTTGTCTCTAAATAAATAAACAAATAAATAAATGCAAAAAGATTGTATACAAGGGTATATATGGCAGAACTACCTATAAAGGGACTAGTAAACACTTGGAGGAAATGTAAATGTCCAACAATAGGGGATTAGTTAAGTGTGGCTTGTCCATATTGTAAGAATCCTGTGAAGCCATTAAAAATGATTAAATGGAAGAATATCTAATGACATTGAAAATATTCACAACTAGGTGGAAAAACATATATACAATATAATAAACCTATTATAGAATGATATGTATAATATGGTTGTAATTGTCTAAAACAAAGAGAGAAAATGTGTGTGTGTTTGTGTAGGCAGAGAAAAATATTAGATATCAATAATTTGAGAAACATTTAAGCTACTTTGGTGATCACTTACTTCTAAAGACAAATTAAAACTCTGTTTTATATTCTTTGATGGGAAATTTTAATATAGTATCATTGATTACAAAGCTCAAACTAAACAAAATGCCTAAAGAAGATTTCCTGTGTTTAATATGGTAAAGTCTGGTCCCTTTTATTTGTTTATTTTATTGAAACCCCATACCCATTATGAAGTCACTCCCTATTTCCTCCTCTCCCAGCCCCTGGCAACTGCTGATCTACTTTCTGTCTGTAGATTTCTCTATTCTGGACATTTCATATAAATGGAACCATATAATATTTGCCCTCTGTATCTGATTTATTTCACTTAGCATATTGTTTTCAAGATTCATTCACACTGTAGCATGTATCAGTACATCATTCTTTTTATGGATGAATAGTAGTCCATTGTATGGATAGAAAACATTTTGCTTATCCACTCATCTATCGATGAATAGTTGGGTCATTTTCACCTTTCGGCTATTGTGAGTAGTGCTATTATGAAAATTCATGTACAAGTATTTGTTTAAACACTTGTTTTCAATTATTTGAGGTATGTACTCAGGAGTAGAATTTCTGAGTCACATGGCAATTCTATGTTTAACTTTTTCAGGAACTAACTGCCAGAATGTTTTCCACAACAGCTGCCCCTTTTTATGGTTGTATTGAAATGATATGTATGTAGGGGAGGTGGGTGGCTGCAAAATGAAGAGCAGGGCATTGTATGCAACAATGAGAAAATGGATTAGAAAAAACTATTTAGAGTTCTGCTTTTTTCTCTTCCCCCTTTTTGTTCTGGGATGATCATTGCCTGCCACTTCTCTACAAAATGCCACTTCTCTACAAAACTTGTCAGCAAACTCTGAAAAATTTATCTCCTGTGCAATTTTTATATTCTTGGGAAAATACTAGAGGATGTACTCTACCAAGATGATAAAGCAAATCAATGAAAAGGAAAATCTTGGGATCCAGGATTCAGGGTATGCAACACAATAGACAGGCAAAGCGAATTCCCAGGAGGAGGGTCAATGAAGATCCCAGACTAACACCTGTGTAGCAGGCTTATTGAACAACCAGTCTATATGGGAGAAGCAAAACAAAGTCTAAAGGCGATGAAAATACAGGAGACATTGAGCTGATTTGGCAGATGATAAGATAATTGTGTTGAAAGGAGTTTCATGGTTCTGTCAGTTTAAGGGTGAAGTAGTAATAAGTATACAGAAAAACTAGTAAAACAAAAAATGAGCCAATTATTAACCCCAGTATAAACAAAATTTTACAAGAAAAATATTTAAGCATAGTACACTACATGGCTCATCCGTGAACAAATGTTTACATAGTTATAATGATATGAATACCAGAAATTGATTTAACCAAAACTTGTGATATAATATTGAGAGAATGGGTGGAAGAGAGGTATATATATTTAACAATATTTCTCCTTTCTAAAAAAGCAAATCAAACCTTGTCTTCTGAGAATTATCTTAGAATATGAGCTAAGGGTATATTACTCTTTTAATATATTGTTAAGCACTATTTTTATATTTTATTTAGAATAATGTACATCTATATTAATAAATGAGATTAACTCCTTTGCCTTTTTGTGCCATTTTAATATTTTTAATATTAGAATTATACTAGCTTTGTACAGAAATCACAAGCATACCATTTTTTCTATGTTCCAAAACAGTTTAAATAATCCAGGAACCATGGATTTCTTGAAGGTTTGAGAAAACTTGCCCATAAGAATCATAATTTTGGCCAGGCATGGTGGCTCACACCTGTAATCCCAGCACTTTGGGAGGCCAAGGCAGGCGAATCACCTGAGGTCAGGAGTTCGAGACCAGCTTGACCAACATGGAGAAACCCAGTCTCTACTAAAAATACAAAATTAGCTGGGCGTGGTGGTGTGTGCCTGTAATCCCAGCTATTCTGGAGGCTGAGGCAGGAGAATCACTTGAACCCGGGAGGCAGAGGTTGCAGTGAGCTGATATCATGCCATTGCCCTCCAACCTGGGCGACAAGAGCAAGACTCCATCTCAAAATAAAATAAAATAAAAATCATAATTTTATGTCCTAGTGTACTTGAGGGTACAGTTGAGGCTTTCATTTGCACCATTCCACTGAACAAGTTCTTTTCAAGGAAGAAGTCAAAATTGACCTCTAACTTGCCAATTTCAACAATTCCCAAACCTTGACCTACCAGACCTCTCAGCATCAGTTGATGGAGTTGGTCACTTTCTTCTTGAAACCTTCTTCACTTGACTTCTAGAAAATCACTGTCTTTGGTTCAGTAAGAAAGGAGAACCAAAGACAGTGATTTTCTACATAAAAATTCCAATTAAGTTTTGTTTCTTCTATCAGTTAGAGTGATGTGTTAATATCTCCTACTATATTGTGATTTTGTCTATCTAATTCTGTCAATTTTAAAATATATTTTGAGACTGTATTACTAGTATGTACAAATGTATAATTGTTATATCCTTTGGGGTACGCCCCTTTTGTCATTATAAAATCCTCCTCTTTAAATCTACTAATGTTCATCATCTTAAAATCTACTTTGTCTGATATTATTACATATGCTTTATTTTAGTTTGTGTACAGTATTTCTTTTTTCCTTACTTTTATTTGCAGTCTTTCCCCATTCTTACAGTTGCATGCGTCTCTTGTAAACAACAAATAATTGGTTTTTATTTTATTATCCAGTCTGATAATATTGATCTTTTAGTTGATGTAATTGATCCTTTACGCTCAGTGGATTTACTGATATATTTGGATTTAAATCTCGCATCTTATTTGCTTTCTAGTTGTCCCACCTGTTTTATTATCGTTTTTCTCTGCTTTCTTTCCTTTGGAATTGAGTCTTTATTATTATTTATTATTATTTTATTATTTCATTTTCACTCTATTCATTTGTTAGTTTACATTCTTCTACTGTTTCATATGGGATATCTTAAAGGTTACGGCATGCATTCTTGACTTACTAAAGTCTAATTTAATTTGTTACCATTTCCCAGACAATGCAAAGACTTTCAAACAACATGACGCCATTTCTTACTCCTACCTTTTGTACTCTTGTCATTTATTTGAATTCTACATCTATTTTAAACCCCATAAGACATTATTATTGTTTTATGTAATCAATATCATTTGTGTGTGTGTATGTGTGTATATATATATATATATTTACACCTTTCATTTCTTTCATTCTTTTCTGCATTTCTTGCTTCCATCTATGATCATTTTCTTTTTGTCTGAAGAAACTTCTTTGGAACTTCCTTCAGTGTGAGTTGGCTGGTAAAATTTCCCTGTCAGTTTTTGGTCAGAATGGTCTTTATTTTGCCTAGATACAAGTCCTTGGTTGGATTTATGTATTGTGAATGTTTTCTCCCAGTCTGTGGTTTGTCTTTTCACTCCTTTAAGGGTGCATTATGGTTAATAGAAGTTCTTACATTTAATTAATTCTTATTTTTCAGTTTTTATGGTTAGTGCATTTTGTATTCTGTTTCAGAAATTTTTGCCTATCCTAAGAACATGATGCCATCCTTCTATATATTCTTTCTACATATTTTAAATATTTTCTTCTAGAAGTCTGATTGTTCTATTGTTCACAATTAAGTTTATGATTCATTTTTAATGAATTTTGATGGAGCAATGCAGATAAAAGTTCATTTTTCCATATGGATATTCAATTGCTTTAGCACCAATTGTTGGAAAAAAATAATTTCCTCACTGAATTGCACTGTTGTCTTTGCCATGAATCTGATGACCATATCACTATAGCTTTGTTTCTGTACTCTATTTTAGGGGTAGGTTATGTTCCACAAGCCAAATTTGCAGCCTGCTTTTATATGGCATTGAGCTAAGAATTTTTTTTACATTTTTAAAGAATTGTCACACAAAACAAAAAAACAGCAAAAAAACAAATAATATGTATCATGGACCATATGTATCTACAAACCTAAAATATTTACTATGTTGCTTTTTACAGAAAAAGTTTGCCAACCCCTGATCTCTTATATTCCATTGACTTATTGGTCTGTCTTTGTACCAGTAACATATTATCTTATAGTAAGTTTTAATATTTGTTAGTATAATTCCTCCAACTTTGCTCTCTTTGATTTTTATATAAATTTTAGAATCATCTTGTCAATTTTATCAACAAAAATATCTTCTGAGGTTTTGATAGGAATTACATTGACTCTATAGATCCATTTGGGGGAGCATACATCTTAACAATATTGAGCATTCCTGTCCATGAGCATAGTTTGTTTGTTTGTTTGTTTATTTATTTATTTATTTATTTATTTAGATCTTTTAAATTTTCTCTTGGCAATATTTTTGTAAAATTTTAGTGTACAGGTCTTGCACATTTTTGTAAAATTTATTCTTTCGTATTTAATGTTATTTTCTATTTCTTCTGGCATCAGTTTTTATCAGTTGTGTTTTTCTAGAAATATGTCCATTTCAACTAAGTTGTTTAATTTACTTGAAGTAAGTTATTTGTAATGTTCTTTTGTCATCCTTATAATGTCTGTGCTGATGCCTCCCTTTTCATACCTGATATTTTAATTTATATTTTAACTATTTTAAGTTTATCAGCTTTGTTATAGGTTCATCAAATTTACTAATCCTACCATAGGATCAAGTTTTTGCTTTGTTCAGCAGGTCATGGAATTTTAAAACATTTTTTTACTTTGTTTATTTTCTATGTTGAATTTTTATTTTTATTTTGCTTTTCATTTCATTTATTTCTGGTCTTTTGTTATTATTCCAATACTTTCTTTGGATTCAGTTTTCTTCTTGACTTCTTCAGATTAAAACTTGGTTCATCGATTTTCAACATTTCTTACTTTTTAAAAGTGCTATACATTTATCTTTATATACTGCTCTAACCCCATATCACAAATTTTGATGAGTCATATTTTTACTATCATTGAGTTTAAAATATTTTATAATTTTTACGTTATTTCTTGTTTTATTCACAGTTATTTTACAGTGTTTTAATTTCCCAACATATGGAGATTTTCTGGCTCTCTCTCTGTTGCTGATTTACTTGTTTTACTGTGATCACATAACATACTCTGTATTATCTCAATCATTTGAAATTTGTTGAGACTTGCTGTATGCCCAGTAAATAATTTAATTTGATAAATGGCCCACTGCATTTGAAACAAATATGTCTCTGCTGTTGTTGGGTAGAGTGTCATATATTTGTCTATTATGTCAAGTTGCTTTATCATGTTTTTAAAATCCTTATAAACTTCCTGATATTTTGTCGTTTCTGACAGACATGGAGGAAACTGTGACATCTCTATGATTGTTGAGTTTGTTATTTTGCTGTTTGTATTTGTTAGTAAGATGTTTCAAAATAAATAAGGCAAAATAAAATCAGGTGCTTACAAATTTAAGATTGTATTATTATTAGATCAATTCTTTCATCTTTGTGAAATGTCCTTTTTGTCTGAAGTACTACTTGTTGCCTTAAATGTCTGCATTGTCTAAAATTTATGCACCTGCACTATCATCTTTATTTTGGTTAATGTTTGTGTGGTATATGTTTCCCATTCTTTTCTTTTCAACCTATCTGTATCCTTATATTTACAGTGTGTCTTTTTTTTTAACATTTTCTGTAGTGCAAGTCTGTTGGTTAATTAATTTTGTCAGGTTTTGCTTCTCTGAAAAGTCTTTATTTATGTTTTTGAATTATATATTCACCTTGTATAGAATTCTGGGTTTGTGGTTGTTGTTTTTGTTTTATTACATTTTGTTTTATTGGTTTTCCCTCAGCACTTTAAAAATGCCACTCCATTGTTTCTGCTTGCATAGTTTTTCACAATAAGTTTGCTGTAATTCCCATTTGTGTTCAACTGTATATAATGTATCTGTTTTTAAAAATCTGGATGCCTTCAAGCTCTTTACTTTGATTTTCGTGTGTGTGTGTGTGTGTGTGTGTGTGTGTGTGTGTGTGTGTGTTCTACTTTGGCATTCTCTAGGCTTCTTCAATCTGTGATTTGGTATCTCATTAATTTTGAAAAATATTTATCATCTGTGTCTTCAAATATTGTTTCTAATTTTTTCTCTTCTTCTGGTATCGCATTTACATATGTTATACTGTTCAATTTGTCACACAGTTCTTGAGTACACTGTTCTAGTTTGTTTTCTCACTATTTTTCCTTCTAGTTGTTCAGTTTTGTTCCCATTTATTGACCTATTTTTACTTCAATAATTGTTTCCTGGGTTGTTGAGTTAACTGATGAACTCATAGATGGCGTACGATTTATCTTTTTATTCTTGTGTCACTTGTACTTTTGATGTCACATCTAGGAAGGCTTTGCCTCGCCCAAGGCCACATTTACTTCCATATTTTCTTCTAAGAGTTTGACAGTTTTAGCTGTTACATATATGTCTATGATCTAGTTTGAATAAATTTTTGTGTATGGTGTGAAGAAGAGGTCTAACCTCTTTTTTATCTTTTGCATGTAAATATCCAGTTGTCCTGGCACCATTTGTTGAAAATATGATTCTTTTCCCATTAAGTCATCTTGACACCCTTGTTGAAAATCAATTGACCATAAATGTGAGAACTTGTTTCTGAACTCTCCATTCTGTTCCAGTGACCCATATGTCTTCTATAAATTCTTATAGCTAATTCTACATTAGACTTTGGTTTTCAGATGTGGTAATCTCATTAGATTATGGTGACATGTTTGGTTACAAGTTTTATCTTCTCCTTGGCAACATTTTTTTGATTACTGCTCTTCTTTTATTTGTTTTTGTTGTTCCTTTCTCTTTTTTTGAGACAAGGTCTTACTCTGTTGCCCAGGGTGGAGTAAGTGGTATCATCATGGCTCACTGTAGCCTCAATCTCCTGAGCTCAAGCAATCCTCCCACCTCAGCCTCCCACGTAGTGGGACTACAGGCATGCACCATCATGCCAGGCTAAGTTTTTTATTTTTTGTAGAGACAGGGTCTTGCTTTGTTGCCTGGGCTGGTCTTGAACTCCTGGGCTCAAGCAATCCTCCAACCTCAGCTTCCCAAAGTGCTGGGATTACCAGTATGAGCTACTGCACCTGGCCTTGTTGTTCCTTTCTTCCTTTTATCTTGTAGTATCTTGATCCTTTTTGCTTATTATTTATCATTGAGGTGAGTTTGTCCTAAATAAACTTTTTGTGGAAAGTTTATGTGGATATATTAATATTAATGAGGCATTAGGAGTGAGTTTTAGATTAGCAGGAATTCTCTTATGAAAGGTATTGATTGTATGTGTGAGTTTTCAGCCTTTACTTCTCTCTAGCCCATCAAGATCAAAGCTGCAGAGTTGTTTACACTTCAGAATTTCTTTCCTCCCCTCCCCACCTTACAAAACAGACTTTCACTGCAAAAATGGCTTGTCAGTGTGATTATTTGTTCTGGTCCCATCTTTCCTACCTTTTGAGACTTGTGTTGAAAGGAGTCCAGTAAAACCACCGATGCCAGCTTGTAGACCCTGATCCCATTGTTATAATGAATGACTAACTGTTTTTCATATCAAAGTGTCATACTTACACCTTGACAGAAGAAAGAAACAAGGCCTGGAGCAGTGGCTCACGCCTGTAATTCCAGCACTTTGGGAGGCTGAAGTAGGAGGAATAATTAGACTTTGATATAAAAAATGGGGAAGATATGGAGGTATAAGATATGAAGAAGTATGTCTTCTTGGACTTTTCTGAAATCTGCCAGCCATGAGCCTCCACTCTTTGTATCTTTTGATACCCATTTTATATTAACTATACTTCTATTTTGTGGTTTCATGGCTTCAGATATCTTCCAGCTTAATTGTGCTCTGTCTTTAATTATTTGCAGCAATTTCTGAAAGGAGCAAGAAGAAAGACCAGACCTTTCTTTGCCACTTTAAAAACTGGTCATCTTTTGAAACCCCATGAAAGGCATAGTGGGTGACCATCTACCTCAGGAGTGGGCAAACTATGGGCCTTGGGTAGTCTGGTCTCCTGTCTGTTTTTGTAAGGCTTTATTGGAACCCATACACACATAAACTGATCATCTCTTGTTTTGTGTTAAGTTTTCTTATAATTATTCTTTTCTATTTTGTCTAGTTGAACTACCATTTCATCTTGTGTATGCCCTTTCCAGTCTTAAATTATAGAAGCTATGTCTTTGTGGTTTTAAATTATGGAAGCTGTGTCTTCTTGTGTTTTAGCATGGCAAGATATTTGTTCTTACTTTTCCTCTAGAATCTGCAGTGGATTACTTTCAAAAGTAGGTATTGCTTCTAAGTTTCCTGACTCCTGTTTCCTTCTCCCTGTTCTGTAGTATCTTTATAGATTGCATGTCTTCTCTTATCCTTAAACAAGGTACAAAAATGTTCTGATCAAGGTTTGCTAGCAGAGAGGATAAGTGGCTTGCTCTTAGCTTAACTCTCTATCTACTTAATGGATGTTGAATTCCCTTCTCAACTCAACAACTAGAAGAAAGGTTAAGATAAACTAACCCCAGTCCAATATCTAGTTTCTACTGGACTTTTATATGTCTTCTATGGTGGCTTCTCTCCTCTTACTTCCTTTACTGTCTGTGCAGGATGTGATCAGCTGGGCTCTGTCTCTCTGAGTTGCTTTGGTAGTATTACTAGTTTCAAGATCAGATAATAGCTTACAGAATTAATTAGTTCAGTGAAAGCCCTGGTTTGATCACAGAGGCAGAGACTGAGCTATATTTGTAGTGCTGACTAGACCCCAAACTTGGCCAGGTAGCTTGTACCTGTGTCAAAAGTTGGAGGAGGAGATTGACAGCTGAGGTGTCTCCAAGGGAATTACAATTATTTTCATTTTCTTTGTGTCTGTAATTATGTCCCTTTTATTCAAATTTTGTATATGTGAAATTTCTTAATTTTTGTTTGGCTATTTATTTTATTGACTTTTTCATCAAACAACCAACTCTTCTTTAAGCACTTGGATTGAAATGTGTTAATTAATTATATTGTTTTAAATTTACCATTAGTCACACATACAATACAAAAAGATATTTTCATTACAAAATTTTAACCCAAGCAGTTAAAACTAAACTCCAGCTTGATCACCATTCCTAATACCAGGCCCTTCTCAGAGGGGAGGGTAAGTAAAAGTCCATTTTGGTAACTAGTTTAACCAGAATCTTTCATTGTTTCCCTGTTTTTCTTATAATGTCTTCCTTTGAATTATCCTCTTTTTTTCAAGAGTTCCATCATATGATGTATTCCTTTTTGCTTACAGATTGACCTCCTAGAGGCATGCATCCCCCTACTCCAGTCTGAGCTGGTTCTCTCTAGGCCTGAGGCTCAGTTATCAACTTGGGACTTTTATTTATCCTCCCTCAGGATAGGTACCTGGTTCTTGGATACCAGGTCTTTCTCTTGTTTGATATACTCCTTTATTTTGGTGGCAAACATTCCGTAATCACTTCCTGAGAATGGTGACATTTGAGGTAGATTTTCTGAGTCTTTATATGTTAGAATATGTTTTTATTCTCCTTTGCCACTTGATTGATAATTTGGCTGCACATAGAATGTAGGCATTCACAGGGCTTTTGGGAGCAGCTTCCCTTGAGGAGAAGATAGATACAGTTAAGATCTTCCCAGCAAAGACTGTGTGAAATGACAAGGCTGTTGAGGTACCCAACGGGTAGCTTGGTAAAGGTATATCTTGTCTCTTACGTTTATGCATCTACTTTACCACCATGGAATTAGCCTATTATAATTTATTGCATTCCTTCAGTCAGCTAATCTTGTTCATGGTAGAAATTTTATTTTTTATTTTTTATTTTTATTTTTATTTTATTTTATTTTTTGAGACGGAGTCTTGCTCTGTCACCCAGGCTGGAGTGCAGTGGCGTGCAATCTGGGCTCACTGCAAGCTCCGCCTCTGGGTTCACGCCATTCTCCTGCCTCAGCCACCCAAGTAGCTGGGACTACAGGCATGCACCACCATGCCCGGCTAATGTTTTGTATTTTTAGTAGAGACAGGGTTTCACTGCATTAGCCAGGATGGTCTCCATCTCCTGACCACCCGCCTCAGCCTCCCAAAGTACTGGGATTACAGGCGTGAGCCACCATGCCCAGCCATGGTAGAAATTAGTATTGCTAGTATCATGGTAGAATTTTATATTAGCTGGATCCTAGACCTAAATGCTTCTTCCTTGTGCTTACGTATTCTGCAAGTAGGTGACGGTGGATGCTAGGTATTGTGTTATGTGATTTCATTGTATTATATGATGGGGTAGATACTATTAGCCTCATTTGCAAATTAGAAACCTATTGTTCAGAAAGCTTAAGTAACTTTCTCAAAGTCACATGGCTGGTGAATGGTAGAACTGGGATTTGAATCCAGGCAATCTGATGGATTCAAGAGGAACCTGTGCCACTATGTGATATAGCAATAACATCTAGCTAATATACTTTCCTGAATTAAATCACTGTCATATTCAGAGTTCTGTGTCACTATTAAGACCCTCCACTATTGTGTATATTAATTACATTTCCCCATTTTAATCCCAATATCTATTCATTTTTATCACAGTCTTTTCTTATGGTCAGAAATAGGCATAGAACAACAGCAGCAATGCAAAAACCACTTTTATATTACATGTTCCAGGGATTTAACCCAATGACCTGTGATATAATGATACTGACTAGTATTTTTTTCATTTATCTGGGAATGGGAGAGAACCTCTAACAGAACGTTTTAGAATCTGTGTTATGAGTAACCAGAGTCTTATTCTTCCTCATCTCCAGGCCTATGGATTCTGGGGTGCCACAACTCAGACTTTC
Source organism: Macaca nemestrina (assembly GCF_043159975.1). Lineage (NCBI taxonomy): Eukaryota > Metazoa > Chordata > Mammalia > Primates > Cercopithecidae > Macaca > Macaca nemestrina. The sequence continues at coordinate 990,114 of NC_092145.1, forward strand.
GGAACAGAGGCATGACCGCCTTACTGAAGGTTTCTAGTTGTGACAAGAACACTGGTGATTATTACGAGGACAGTTATGAAGATATTTCAACATACTTGCTGAGTAAAAACAATGCCATTGAGCCAAGAAGTTTCTCCCAGAATTCAAGACACCCTAGCCCTAGGCAAAAGCAATTTAATGCCACCACAATTCCCAAAAATGACATAGAGAAGACTGACCCTTGGTTTGCACACAGAACACCAATGCCTAAAGTACAGAATGTCTCCTCTAGTGATTTGCTGATGCTCTTGCGACAGAGTCCTACTCCACATGGGCTATCCTTATCTGATCTCCAAGAAGCCGAATATGAGACTTTTTCTGATGATCCATCACCTGGAGCAATAGACACTAATAACAACCTTTCTAAAATGACACACCTCAGGCCACAGCCCCATCACAGTGGGGACATGGTATTTACCCCTGAGCCAGACCTCCAATTAAGATTAAATGAGAAACTGGGGACAACTGTAGCAACAGAGTTGAAAAAATTTGATTTTAAAGTTTCTAGTTCATCAAATAATCTGATTTCAACAATTCCGTCAGACAATTTGGCAGCAGGTAATGATAATACAAGTTCCTTAGGACCCCCAAATATACCAGTTCATTATGAGAGTCAATTAGATACCACTCTGTCTGGCAAAAAGTCATCTCCCCTTATTGAGTCTGGTGGACCTCTGAGTTTGAGTGAAGAAAATAATGATTCAAAGTTGTTAGAATCAGGTTTAATGAATAGCCAAGAAAGTTCATGGGGAAAAAATGTATGGTCAACAGAGAGTGGTAGGTTATTTAAAGAGAAAAGAGCTCATGGACCTGCTTTGTTGACTAAAGATAATGCCTTATTCAAAGTTAGCATCTCTTTGTTAAAGATAAACAAAACTTCCAATAATTCAGCAACTAATAGAAAGACTCACATTGATGGCCCATCATTATTAGTTGAGAATAGTCCATCAGTCTGGCAAAATATATTAGAAAGTGATACTGAGTTTCAAAAAGTGACACCTTTGATTCATGACAGAATGCTTACAGACAAAAATACTACAGCTTTGAGGCTAAATCATATGTCAAATAAAACTACTTCATCGAAAAACATGGAAATGGTCCAACAAAAAATAGAGGGCCCCATACTACCAGATGCAGAAAATCCAGATATGTCATTCTTTAAGATGCTATTCTTACCAGAATCAGCAAATTGGATACAAAGGACTCATGGAAAGAACTCCCTGAACTCGGGGCAAGGCCCCAGTGCAAAACTATTCATATCCTTAGGACCAGAAAACTCTGTGGAAGGTCAGAATTTCTTGTCTGAGAAAAATAAAGTGGTAGTAGGAAAGGGTGAACTTACAAAGGATATAGGACTCAAAGAGATAGTTTTTCCAAGCAGCAGAAACCTATTTCTTACTAACTTGGATAATTTACATGAAAATAATACACACAATCAAGAAAAAAAAATTCAGGAAGAAATAGAAAGAAAGGAAACATTAATCCAAGATAATATAGTTTTGCCTCAGATACACACAGTGACTGGCACTAAGAATTTCATGAAGAACCTTTTCTTACTGAGCACTAGGCAAAATGTAGAAGGTTCGTATGAGGGGGCATATGCTCCAGTACTTCAAGATTTTAGGTCATTAAGTGATTCAACAAATAGAACAAAGAACCACATGGCTCATTTCTCAGAAAAAGGGGAGGAAGAAAACTTGGAAGGTTTGGGAAATCAAACCAAGCAAATTGTAGAGAAATATCCACACACCACAAGGATATCTCCTAATCCAAACCAGCAAAATTTTGTCACGCAACGTGGTAAGAGAGCTTTGAAACAATTCAGACTCCCACTAGAAGAAACAGAACTTGAAAAAAGGCTAATTGTGGAGGAGACCTCAACCCAGTGGTCCAAAAACATAAAACATTTGACCCCAAGCACCCTCACACAGATAGACTACAATGAGAAGGAGAAAGGAGCCATTACTCAGTCTCCCTTATCAGATTGTCTTACGAGGAGTCATAGCATCACTCAAGCAAATAGATCTCCATTACCCATTGCAAAGGTATCATCATTTCCATCTATTAGACCTATGGATCTGACCAGGGTCCTATTCCAAGACAACTTTTCTCATCTTCCAGCACCATCTTACAGAAAGAAAGATTCTGGGGTCCAAGAAAGCAGTCATTTCTTACAAGGAGTAAAAAAAAATAACCTTTCTTTAGCTATTCTAACCTTGGAGATGATTGGTGATCAAAGAGAGGTTGGCTCCCTGGTGACAAGTGCTACAAATTCAGTCACGTACAAGAAAGTTGAGAACACTGTTTTCTTGAAACCAGGCTTGCCCGAAACATCTGGCAAAGTTGAATTGCTTCCAAAAGTTCGCATTTATCAGAAGGACCTTTTCCCTACAGAAACTAGCAGTGGGTCTCCTGGCCATCTGGATCTCATGGAAGGGAGCCTTCTTCAGGAAACAGAGGGAGCAATTAAGTGGAAGGAAGCAAATAGACCTGGAAAAATTCCCTTTCTGAGAGGAGCAACAGAAAGCTCTGCAAAGACTCCTTCCAAGCTATTGGATCCTCTTGCTTGGGATAACCACTATGGTACTCAGATACCAAAAGAAGAGTGGAAATCCCAAGAGAAGTCACCAGAAAACACAGCTTTTAAGAAAAAGGATACCATTTTGCCCCTGAACCCTTGTGAAAGCAATCATACAATAGCAGCAATAAATGAGGAACAAAATGAGCCCCAAATAGAAGTCACCTGGGCAAAGCAAGGTGGGACTGAAAGGCTGTGCTCTCAAAACCCACCAGTCTTGAAACATCATCAAAGGGAAATAACTCTTAATACTCTTCAGTCAGATCAAGAGGAAATTGACTATGATGATACCATCTCAGTTGAAATGAAGAAGGAAGATTTTGACATTTATGGTGAGGATGAAAATCAGAGCCCCCGCAGCTTTCAAAAGAAAACACGACACTATTTTATTGCTGCAGTGGAGCGGCTCTGGGATTATGGGATGAGTAGTTCCCCGCATGTTCTAAGAAACAGGTATGAATTCATTGGTTACTCCTTTGCTCTGCTCTTGTGACATTTGACTTTACCAGATGATGATACCAACAATGAGAGTTAGAGGATGAAAAATCAAGGTGGCTTGAAACTCTTAACTCTGGTGAGATAGAAGAGAGGTTTACAAGAGGGTAGAGGAATCAGGGTCAAGAAGGAGCAATGTGGAGCAGGAAGAAAGTCAACCTCACCTATCAACCTTATGAGCTGCAGGGGAGATCTTAGTCTCATCAGAGAACTTTAAGCGAGGCAGAAGAAGTGAGTTCATGTTAAAGAGGTTAAGGACTTGTGGAGGATTGGTTTTCATGATACTGGGGATCCAGAGGGCAAAGTAGGAGGATTTTATTTTTAGGTGAGTAGAGGGAGGTTGAGCGGTCAAGTACCACAGAGAAATGTGGAATATAAACATAAGGAGAGTCAGTCAGTCAGCAAATATTTATGGAGCACCTGCTACATGCCAGACACTTTTGTACACATTGGAGTGCAGCACAGCAGGAGCTTATATTCTGTTGGAAAGAGCAAGAGACAAGTTAGTACAAAACTAAATAAGGCAATCTCAATGGTGTTATTCAGAAGATAGAATAGAATAATATGGTAGAGAGAATAATATGATGGAGTAATATGGTAGAGTGTTACATTAGCTGTGGTGGTCACAGAAATAATCTTTGAGGAGTTGAGACCTAAATGATGATAAGAGGCCAGCTGATGGAGCCCTGAGAGAAGACGTTTCCAGACAGAGGGAACAGAAAATGCAAAGGCCCTGAGAATGGAAAAAGTTTAGCATGTTTGAGGAACAAGAAGGGACAAGCATGACTTGTCACTTTCCCACCTTGCTTTCTAGCTCAACTAAGCCCTTATTGCTGCACAGCAACCATAGAATATTTCCCTAGTCCACTGACTTTCTCATTCTCCTGGACCTCTATCTTAGATTTTCTGTTTTCCTTACATCTAAAACACCTTTTTTCCATTCTCCAATGCCCATTTTCACTCTTAGCTGATGCTGTGCAATGAACCTCCATAGACTCCCAGCATCACATTTACTGGCATTTGTACCCATATACTCTGCCTGCACACTTATTACAATAAATAGAATATATGTGCTCCTAAGGCCAACCTCTCCAGTTTTGTACTTGATTCCCATCTCTTCTCCCTTCATAAAAAATGTTGCTCCAGCAATTTCTCCGTTTCTCCCTTACATCATCAATTTCTCTCTCCACTAGATTAATCTCATCAACATCAATTATGCTATTATTTCCTCCCCTATCTTTACAGAAACCATCTTAAAATAATTGTCCCTGCTTGCAGCCTTTGCATCTTTTCCTGCCATTCTCTCCTCTTTAACCTACCCCAAAGAAGCTGTTATCGCTATTATTTTATAAGAACTACATTTTCAAGGTCATTATTGATCTTTACATTACTAATTCCTAGTCCTCATCTTATTTGAATTCTCAGTAGTATTTGAGAGGGGATTACTCCATCCTTGATACAGGTTCTCACTTGGTTTCTCTAACACCACTTTTCTTCACTTTTCTACTAAACTCACTGCCAATCTTTGTCAACTTTGTGAGTCCTTCTTCATCCCCCTAATCTTTAAAGGTTAGAGTGCTCCAGGGATTAGTTGTCCAACTTCTCCTTTATTGTGTTTTTACTCACTCTGTGATGATATTGTTTAGCCTCATGATTTTAAGTACTATCTATCTGCAGATAATTCCAGTTGAATATCTGGAGATATTCTCAGATCTCTCTCCTGAAGTCAAAATTTACATATCAACTCCCTACCTTAACATGTACACAATTAGACTCTTAATTCCTACCCCTTCCCCAAACCTGCTGATTGCCCAGCCTTCTCCATGGCAATCAAAAACCATTCCTGGCTAGGCATAGTGGCTCACTCCTGTAATCCCAGCAGTTGGGGAAGCTGAGGCAAGTGGATTGGTTGAGCCTGGGAGTTCAAGATCAGCCTGGGCAACATGGCGAAACCTCATCTCTATTAAAAATACAAAAATTAGCCAGGCATGGTGGTACACACCTGTAGTCCCAGCTACTCGGGAGGCTGAGGCACGAGAATCGCTTGAACTGGGGAGGCGGAGGTTGCAGTGAGCTGAGATGGCCTCACTGCACTCCAGCCTGGGCGACAGAGTCAGACTTGGTCTCAAATAAATAAATAAATAAATAAATAAATAAAACCATTTCCTATTTCAGTTATTCAGTTCACAGACCTTGAAGTTCTCCAACTTTTTTTTTCTTACATTAACATCTAATCTGTAAAGGATCCTGTATTAGTCCATTTTCACACTGCTGATAAAGACTTACCTGAGACTGGGCAATTTACAAAAGAAAAAAGTTTAATGGACTCACAGTTCCACATGGCTGGGGAGGCCTCACAATCATGGCAGAAGGCAGGGAGGAGCAAGTCATGTCTTACACGGATGGCACAGGCAAAGAGAGAGAGCTTGTGCAGGGAAACTCCTCTTTTTAAAACCATCAGATCTTGTGAGACTTATTCACTATCACAAGAACAGCAAGGGAAAGACCAGCTGCCATGATTCAATTACCTCTTATCAGGTCCCCCCGACAAAACGTGGGAATTTAAGATGAGATTTGGGTAGGGACACAGCCAAACCATATCATTCCACCCTGTCCCCTCCCAAAATGAATCATGCCTTCCCAACAGTCCCCCAAAGTCATAACTCATTTCAGCATTAACTCAAAAGTCCACAGTCCAGTGTCTCATCTGAGACAAGGCAAGTCCCTTCCACCTACGAGCATGTAAAGTCAAAAGCAAGTTAGTTACTTCCTAGATACAATGGGGTATAGGCATTGGGTAAATACAGCCATTCCAAATGGGAGAAATTTGCCAAAACAAAGGGCCTACAGGCCCCATGCAAGTCTGAAATTCTATGGGGCAGTCAAATCTTAAATCTCTAAAATGATCTCCTTTGACTCCATGTCTTGCATCTGGGTCATGCTGATGCAAGAGGTGGGTGCCCATGGTCTTGGGCAGCTCCACCCCTGTGGCTTTGCAGGGTACAGCCTCCCTCGTGTCTGCCTTCATGGGCTAGCATTGTCTGTAGCTTTTCCGGATGCTGGTGCAAGCTTTTGGTGGATCTACCGTTCTGGCGTCTGGAGGACGGTGGCCCTCTTCTCACAGCTCCACTAGGTGGTACCCCAGTAGGGACTCTGTGTGGGTGCTCTGAGCCCACATTTCCCTTCAGCACTGCCCTAGCAGAGGTTCTACATGAGGGCCAACCCCCACAGCAAACTTCTGCTTAGGCATCCAGGCATTTTCATACATCTTCTGAAATCTAGGCAGACGTTCCCAAACCCTAATTCTTGACTTCTGTGCACTCACAGGCTCAACATCATGTGGAAGCTGCCAAGGCTTGGGACTTGCAGCCTCTGAAGCCATGGCTGGAGCTCTGCATTGGCCCCTTTCAGCCATGGCTGTAGCAGGTGGGACACAGGGCACCAAGTCCCTAGGCTGCACACAGCACAGGGACCCTGGGCCCGGCCCGTGAAACAACTTTTTCCTCTTAGGCCTCTGGGCCTGTGATGGGAGGGGCTGCTGTGAAGACCTCTGACATGCCCTGGAGACATTTTCCCCATTGTCTTGGGGATTAACATTCAGCTCCTCATTGCTTATGCAAATTTCTGCAGCTGGCTTGAATTTCTCCTCAGAAAATGGAATTTTTTTTTTCTATAACATTGTCAGGCTGCAAATTTTCCAGACTTTTGTGCTCTGCTTCCCTTATGAAAATGAATGCCCTTAATAGCACCCAAGTTGCCTCTTGAATGCTTTGCTGCTTAAAAATTTCTTCTACCAGATAACCTAAATCATCTCTTTCAAATTTGAAGTTCCACAAATCTCTAGGGCAGGGGCAAAATGCCACCAGTCTCTTTGCTAAAACATGACAAGAGTTACCTTTGCTCCAGTTCCCAAGAACTTCCTCATCTCTATCTGAGACCACCTCAGCCTGGATTTCATTGTCCATATTATTATCAGCATTTTGGTCAAAGCCATTCAACAAGTCTCTAGGGAGTTTCAAACTTTCCCACATTTTCCTGTCTTCTTCTGAGCCCTCCAAACTGTTCCAACCTCTGCCTGTTACCCAGTTCCAAAGTCGCTTCCACATTTTCGGGTATCTTTTCAGCAGCACCCCACTCTACTGGTACCAACTTACTGTATTAGTCTGTCCTCACACTGCTGATAAAAATATGCCTGAGACTGGGAAATTTACAAAGGAAAGAGGTTTTATGGACTTACTGTTCCACATGGCTGGGGAGGCCTCAAAATTATGGCAGACGGCAAGGAGGAGCAAGTCATGTCTTACATGGATGGCAGCAGGCAAAGAGAGAACACTTGTGCAGGAAAACTCCTCTTTTTTTTTTTTTTTTCTTTTTAAATGGAGTCTTGCTCTGTCACCCAGGCTGGAGTCAGTGGCGTGATCTCAGCTCACTGCAACCTCCACCTCCCAGGTTCAAGTGATTCTCCTGCCTCAGCCTTCCAAGTAATTGGTACTACAGGCATGTGCCACCATGCCCAGCTAATTTTTGTATTTTTAGTAGAGATGGGGTTTCACCATATTGGCCAGACTGGTCTCTAACTCCTGACCTTATGATCCACCCACCTCAGCCTCACAAAGTGCTGGGATTACAGGTGAGAACCACCGTGCCCGGCCAAAAACTCTTATTTTTAAAACCATCAGCTCTCATGAAACGTATTCACTATCACAAGAACAGCACAGGAAAGACCTGCCCCCATGATTCAATTACCTCCCACCAGGTCCCTCCCACAACACATGGGAATTCAAGATGAGATTTGGGTGGGGACACAGCCAAACCATATCAGATCCTGTTGGCTATAATTTCAAAAAATAATCAGGGTTGATTATGGACTTAGTATTGAATAAGATGAAAATGTACCAAAATGGAACGATGAAGATAATTGACCAGGGAAAGCAGGTTACAAGCCAAGAGAGGATACAGTGTCACTTCGGATGCCATAAAAGTGATGTTTTTATTTTTTGAATGTTATTTGCCTATATTTTCAAATTATCTACACTGCATATGCACTGCTTCTGTAATAATAAAAGGGTACTAAAATAATAAAATCAAGTCTATAAATCACACACACACACACACACACACACACACACACACACACACACACCCCAGCCTCTTCTCTACACCTCAGTGACTACCATCCAGATCTAAACTATCATCAACTCTCATCTGAATTATTGCAGGAAGCCATTGCAGTAATTCAGATGAGAGTTGATAGAAAGCCTTCCTGCTTCCAACCTTACCCTCATATAGTCTTTTCCCAACATTGCATCTAAAGTAGTTTTTCAAATTGCAATTCTGATCACTGTTCTCTGCTTCAAATCCTCCAGTGGATTTTCATCTCACTCAGTAAATTCCAAAGACTTCACCATGGCCTTCAAGACCCTGTGAAATTTGACCCTCTGCAACCTCTCTGCCCTCATCTGTTACCATTGTCTCCTGTTAATCCTGCCCCAGCCACACTGACCTCCTTGTTCTTCTCAAATGGACCAGATATGCTCCTGTCTCTAGACCATTACAATTTCTGTTCTCTATATTTAAAATTATGTCCCCTGATACTCTAATGCTAGTTCTCTTACTTCCTTCAAGACGCTGCTCAAATTTCATTTTATCAGTGAGGCTTTCCCTAAACACTGTGTGTAAATATTACTCCCATCATTTTTTTTCAATGCACTTAACAGTGCCTGAAATATTATATATTTATTTCTTTATTGTCTATCTTCTCTGACTATAAGTTAAGCTCATTAAGAACACAAACTTTGGAGGTATTGTTTAATAGTGTGTCCCCAGAACTTTGAACAGTGCCTGGCACATGGTAGATGTTCAAATAAATGTATGTTGAATGAATTAGTAAATGATAAATGTAGGGAGACAAAAGCAGGTCTCCCATTTATGTCCAAACTCTAGGACTCTAGGAAAGACCAATTATATGGAACACAGCATCCATGGGCAAGAATGGAGGCAGAGATACCAGTTAAGATGCTATTGCAGTCATACAGATAAAAGAAGACAGTTATTTAGACCAGTGTGGTGGTGATAGAAATGGAAAGAAATGGAAGGATGTTGGGTATAATTTAAGATAAGCATATAAGACTGGCTGTTAATTGAGTGTGGGAAGAATGAGGAGAGAGGATGTAAAGAACATTTTTAAGTTTTGTCCTGAGCAAGTAGGTGAATGATGGTGTCATTTAGTGAGATATGGAAGGCTTGAGGTAGAACAGATTTATTTGAGGAAACACTGAAGGGTCTGTTTTTTGCATATTAGGTTTGAGATGCCAATTAGATATCTAAATTGAGATGTTTAGTAGGCAGCTTGATGTATGAGTCTGGATAGTTAAGGAAGAGGTCTGTGCTAAAGATATAAATTTAGGAGTCATAAGCACATAGATAGCATTCAAATAACACTTAATGGGGTAAGCAAGGAAATACAAATAGATGTAAACCACTCTAACTTTAAGCTTGGTCCCTGTATTAGTTCATTTTCACACTGCTGATAAAGACATACCCAAGACTGGGCAATTTACCAGAGAAAGAGATTTAATGGACTTACAGTTCCACATGGCTGGGAAAGCCTCACAATCATGCTGGAAGGCAAGGAGGAGCAAGTCACATCTTACATGGATGGCAGCAGGCAAGAAGAGAGCTTGTGCAAGGAAAGTCTCCCTTATAAAACCATCAGATCTCATGATAGTGGATAAGTGGAGACTTATCCACTATCATGAGAACAGCACGGGAAAGATCTGCCCCCGTGATTCAATTACCTCCCAACGGGTCCCTCCCAAGACACGTGGGAATTGTGGGAGTTACAATTCAAGATGAGATTTGGGTGGGGACACAGCTAAACCATATCAGTCCCTAAAGAGAAATATCCTCAAGATAATGGTGAATCAGTTAACTTTCACTTCATTAACTTACAGTCCAGTTTTCTATCATCTGTGTTGTCTGTTAAACCTCTATTCTTTTTTTGTGTGTGGTTATTCCAGCCACTATGGTGACTTTCCAAAACAGCTCACTTTATTTTTTGGATTGTGCTAATTGTGGATCCCTGGACGTACCCCCCCCCCCGCACCCGCCCCACATCCTACACAGCACAGACCCAATATCTCCTCCACATAACAGCTTTTCAGATACTTCTATCTTAGGTAACTCTTCTGTCCCAGCAAAATAGCTCCTATTCCTTCAAATCTTGCTCACTGGACCTTTTGTTTTGTTTTGTTTTCTTGCCCTTCTGGCCTTTCCAAATTTTTCTGGCCCTCTCTAAAGGGGTGTCAGACCCTCAGATTGAATTGCAGGGCTGATGTTCTGGACAATAGTTGTCTGATACAGCTATTGTCTGGGCTGGTGGAATACTTCCTGAGCTTCTTCTCAATCATTTTCTTTCATTCTGTGATTCTCAGAGGCAAGAATGGTCCATGTGTTTGGGAACTGGTGTCTGTTCGCAGTTTATAATACTGATCTGAGTTTTCCCCAAGTGGAGCATATGATCAGGAAGTCGCTAAGGTCTGGGAATTTTTTTCGAACTTTTATTTTAAGTTCAGAGGTACAAGTGCAGGTTTCTTACATAGGTAAACTTACATCATGGGGGTTTGTTGAACAGATTATTCATTACCCAGGAATTAAGCCTAGTGCCCATCAGTTATTTTTCCTGATCCTCTCCCTCCTTGCACCCTCCACCTTCCAACAGGCCCCAATATGTGTTGTTCCCCTCTATGTGTCCATGTGTTCGCATCATTTAGCTCCCACCTATAAGTGAGAACATGTGGAATTTGAAACCTCTATTCTTGATCATAATTTAAGCCAGTTTCTGATTGGCAGTGTTCCCAGGCATCTGGCAGAAGAAAATATAAAATTTAAAGAAGAAATCAACTTTCTAGAACTCAAATTATTTTCATAAATGTTTCAAATACAATACCCAGAACAGAACGATATTAGGTACAAAAACAAATAAGAAAAAATAAGCAAGACATAACAGAAACAACAGAGAACCAAAATAAACTCACAGACCTAAGATCTTGGAATCATCAGATACCATTATTAAAACATGAAGAAAGAATTGGTGGGTTGGTAGGTAAGTAAAAAAGAAATACTGTGAAATGCAGCATGTAGAGTTTTTTTAAGTGGAAAAATACAAAAGATATAATGAGATACTATGGCTAATTGTATTTTCTAAAAATTGATGTGGCAATAAAGCCTGTCCTACATGCTCTTGTACAATGTGACCTTGCCACTCTGTCATTCAAGGAGTAGAGTATAATTCTCCTCCCCTTGATCTGGCCTGGCATTACAACTCCTGTGTGACCAATAGAATGGAACAAAAAATTGCAACCTGTGGATGTGGTGGAAGTGATGTTGTGTGATCCCTGAAGCTAGGCCAGAAAATACCATGCAGCCTATACCTGGTTCTCTTGGGATTTTCTCTCTGGAAAAATGTAGCCACCACATGAAAAGTCTGACCCTGGTGCCACAGTTCACATGTAGGCCCTTTGGTCAAGAGTCCCAGCTGAGCCCAGCTTTCTAGCATTCTCTACTAAGACACCAGACATGTGAATGAAGCCATTTTAGACCCTCCATACTAGCCCAGATGCCAGCTGTATATTACTGAGTGACTTCATTTCACACCATGAGGAGCAAAACTATTACCTAGCCAACCCCTGTTGGAATTCCTGACTCACAAAAAATCAGTACTATAATAAAATGGTTGCTGTTTTAAGCAACTAATGTTTAGAGGTAGTTTTTGATACAGCAACAGATAACCAGAAGAGACACATGGAGGACAGAGTGAGGAGGACTAAACTGTGTTTAATTGAAATCTCAGGAGGAAAGGAAAGAGGGATTAGAAAAGAAGCAATATTTGCAGAGGCAATGGCTTAATATTTTCCAGAATTTAAAAAATATATCAATACACAGGTTCAGGGAGCTCAACAAATCCCAACCAGGATAAATAAAAAATAAACACAAAGGCATATTCCATCAGAGTGAAACTGCAGAAACCCAAGAGAAAACTCTTCAAAGTAACCAAAGAAAAAAGACACACTCTCAAATGAGATGCAGACAGGCAAGTTTTCAATAGTACTAATTAAAGATAGAAGCTGGGTGCAGTGGCACATGCTTGTATTCCCAGCTATTTGGAAGGCTGAGACAGGAGGATTGTTTGAGCCCAGGAATTCAAGACCAGCCTGGGCAACATAGCAAGGTCCCATCTCAAAAAAAAAAAAAAGAAGAAGAAGAAGAAAAGAAAAAAAAAGAAAGATAGAAGAACATGGTGGAATAGAAGGCTCCTGACTCTCCCTCCACCCACGGATGTACCAAATAAACATCTATTCACAGATCATTTCCTTCTGAGGGAAAGTCAGAAATCAGTCAAGGGACTTCTACCCACTGGGCAACTGAGCAAAATTCTACATCAAATGGGTAGGAAAAGCTGAGGCATGAGCCCTGCCCCAGGCACTGCACCATACAATTGGGAAAAGAATCCCCAGCACCCAGATTCCCTCTGTGGAGAGGAGGGTTTGGACATTACATATAAGTCCCTAACTCTGAGGCTACCCACGGTTTGGCTCTTAAATCACCAACTCTGAGAACAGAGGATATTAAGCATATACAATTCTCTCTATACTATAAGAAAAATGTGGTGGTTTTGTGTGAGTCTGTAAGCACTCCCAGGGGCCTCATCCCCAGGGAGCAGTACAGAGAAGGGCCATAGAAAAAAAATGTGGCTCCCTATTTCTGTCCAGAAAGAGTTTATGACACATTCTTCCAGTAGCTACTTTGTGGCCTGGCTTCTAATTAACTTGCATCAAGGAGCTGAAGACAGACAAATAGTAGCCTGCTGGCAGCCTGAGGAGAAAATTGGTACTTCCCAAACCTTCTCCTTCAGCTCATCCCAATGATAACTCCAGATCTGTTAATCCCTCCTGAAAGAATTTGTCCATACATCCAGTGTCCGAACTTTTGCTTTACAGCTTCCACCTGAGGGACTGCATCCTAACTCTCCTAGCTTTGAGAGCAGAAGAGACTAGGCAAACATGACTTTCTCAATACCACAGGGAAAAAAAGCAGCAATTTTATACAGACTCACCAGTACTTCCAGGGGCTTCATCCCCTGGGAGTAGTGTATAAAAATACAACTTCCTATTTTTCCCTGGAAGGGGTTTATGGCACATGTTGAGCACCCAAACGTTTACAGCTATTACCTGAGGAATGCATCCTAAATCTGGCTCTGGGAGGGAAAAGGACTAGGCATATGCAAGTCTTCCTAGATCACAGAAAGAGATGGTTTTAAATGGGCATGCAAACACTTCCAGAGGCTATACCCACTGAGAACTGTGCAGAAAAGAGACTGGAAAACACAACTCCCATTTTCTTTCCAGAAGGGGTTTACTTCACACTATTCCGGTGACTACTTGACAACCTAGATTCTAATGAAATTGCATCAGGGAGCTAAAAGGGCAGAAGAACAGTAGCCCTCAGGCAGCCTGAGCAGAAACTCAGCAATTCCTGAGCCTTTCCTCTGGCTCACCCCAGTGATAAATTAAAGTCCTCATTCTACCTGGAAGAAATTTGTCCATGCACAAGCACAACTTCTATAGCTTCCACCCAAAAGACTGTCTCCTATACAACCAAGCTCTGGGAGTCAATGAGGCTTTGTGCTCCCAAGTGGCCATAGACCACAGAAAAAAAAAAGAGGTGAACATACAACAGGCCAAATTCCAGCAGCCATCTCCCCAGGATCAGAAGGTACAGCCTGAATATACAGGCATTTGCCACAGATTTTCTCTCCAGCTTAGTACAGAGAGTTGGAGATAAACCCTGCACTCAGCTTCACCATGAGGATAGAAGGAACTGGAATACATATCCAATGCCCCGGCCTTTCCAGTCACATCTAGAGGGTCTGCCTTCTACTTTACTGGTCACAGGGTACTGACAGGACGTGGCAAATTCTAATCTCCAGGGGACCACCAAAAACAGAGACAGCACTTTGGCCAAACACAAAGATTTGTGAGGCACCTTAAAGTCTCCAGCTGGACCAACTGGTGAGATCCTTCTCCTACATGAGGCATGTCTGACACGACTGGGAGAGGCAGTTTTCTTATCTTATGTGCAGACACCAACACAGGGAGCCAAGGAAAATGAAGAAACAAATAAATACATTCAAAATGAAAACAAGATAAACCTACAAAAACCTACCCGAGTGAAGTAGGGATATGTGATTTACCCAAAAGGGAATTTGAAACAATGGTCATAAAGATGTTCCCTAAAATCAGGAGAGAAATGCAAGAAAAAAATTTAGAATTTCATCAAAAAGATAAAAAGTATTAAAAAGTACCAAACAGAAATCACAGAGTTAAAGAATACTATAACTAAACAGAAAAATTCAGTAGAGAGGTTCAAAGCAGACTAGATCAAGCAGAAGAAAGGATCAGTTAACTCAAAGACAGGTCACTGAAAATCATTTAATCCAAAGATCAAAAGAAACAAAGAACAAAAGAGCAAAGATAGCTTAAGAGACTTATGGGACACCATCAAATGGAACAGCGTATGTATTCTCAGTGTACCTGAAAAAGAAAACTACAGGCCAACATCACTGATGAATATAGATGCAAAAATCCTCAACAAACTACTAGCAAACTAAATTCAACAACACATTAAAATGAGTATTTGTCATGCTCAAGGGGGATTCATCCTAGGAATACAAAGATAGTTCAACATATGGAAATCAATAAATGTGATATACCACATTAACAGAAGGAAAGACAAAAACCATATCTTTATTTCAATAAATGTCAAGAAAGCATCGAATAAAATTCAACATCCCTTCATGATAAAAACTCTCAACAAACTTGATTTAAAAGGAGCATATCTCAAAACAGTAAATGTTATATATGACAAACGCACAGCTAACATTATACTGAATGGGAAAAAATTGAAAGCCTTTCCTCTAATATCTGGAACAAGACAAGTATGCCCACTTTTATCAATTCTATTAAATGTAGTCCTAGAAGTCCAAGATGCAGGAATTAAGCAAAAGGCCTTCAAATTAGAAAAAAAGAAATCAAATTCCCCTTGTTTGCAGAAGATACAATGTTATATTTAGAAAAACCTAAACACTCCACCAAAAAACTGTTAGAACTGATAACAAATTCAGTAAAGTTGCAAGATGCAAAACCAACATATAAAAATCAGTAGCATTTCTATATACCAAGAGCTAACAATCTGAGAGAGAAATCATAAAAGCATTTTCATTTATAATAGCTACAATAAAAATAAATATCTAGGAATAAATTTAACCAAAGAGGTGAAATATCTCTATCCTGACAACTGTAAAACATTGATGAAAGGAATTGAAGAAGACACACACAAAATGAAAAGGTATCTATCCCATGTTCATAGAATGGAAGAATTCATATTGTTAAAATATCAGTACTACCAGATTTAATGTATTACCTATCAAAATGCCAATAACATTTTTCACAGAAATAGAAAAAGCAATCTTAAAATTTGTACAGAACCACAAAAGACCCAGATATGGTTTGGCTGTGTCCCCACCCAAATCTCATCTTGAATTGTAGTTCCCATAATCCCCACATGTCATGGGAGGGACCCAGTGGGAAGTGATTGGGTCATGGGGGCAGTTTCATTGTCCATATCACTATCAGCATTTTGGTGAAAGCTATTCAACAAATAGCCTGATGATGCAGTGGAAAAGACAAACCCATTTTCTGGGGAGAAATTCAATCCAGCTACAAGAATTTGTATAAGTAACAAGGAGCCAAATGTTATTCGCCAAGATAATGGGGAAAATGTGTCCAGGGCATGTTAGAGATCTTCGCATCAGACCCTCCCGTCACAAGCCTGGAGGCCTAGGAGGGAAAAATGCTTCCGTGGGATGAGTCCAGGGCCCCCCTGCAGTGTTCAGCCTGGGACTTGGTGCCCTGTGTCCTAGCCACCCCAGTTAAAAGAGGCCAAAGTACAGCTTGGGCTATGGCTTCAGAGGGTGCAAGCCCCCAGCCTTTGTTCTGTGGGTGCACAGAAGACAAAAATTGAGGTTTGGGAACATCCGCCTAGATTTCAGAGGATGTATGGAAACGCCTGGATATCCAGGCGGAGGTGTGCTGCAGAGGCAGAGCCCTCATGGAGAACCTCTCCTAGGGCAGCGAGGAAAAGAAATGTGGGGTGGGAGCCCCCAACAGTCGCCACTGGGGCACTGCCTAGTGGAGCTGTGAGAAGAGGGCCACTGTCCTCCAGACCCCAGAATGGTAGATCCACTGACAGCTTGCACCATGCACCTGGAAAAGCCATAGGCACTCAATGCCAGCCCATGAAAGCAGCCAGGAGCAGGGCTGTACCCTGCAAAGCTACAGGGGCAGAGCTGCCCAAGGCTGTGGGAGCCTGCCTTTTGTATCAGGGTGACCTAAATGTGAGACATGGAGTCAAAGGAGAATATTTTGCAACTTTCAGGTTTAATGACTGCCCTATTGGATTTCAGATTTGCATGGGGCCTGTAGCCCCTTTGTTTTGGCCAATTCCTCTCATTTGGAATGACTGTATTTACCCAACACCTGTACCCCTATTGTATCTAGGAAGTAACTAACTTGCTTTTGATTTTACAGTCTTATAAGCGGAAGGGACTTACCTTGTCTCAGATGAGACTTTGGACTTGGACTTTTGGGTTAATGCTGGAATGTGCTAACACTTTGGGGAACTGTTGGAAAGGCATGATTCTGTTTTTAAATGTGAGGACATGAGATTTAGGAGGGACCATGGGTGGAATGATATGGTTTGGCTCTGTGTCCCCACCCAAGTCTCATCTTGAATTGTAGTATATTGTTTGTAAAAATTCCTGCTTATCCAGAGGTTTTTTTTAAAAAAACACCTATGCTTTCTCTGAAGCCCACATTGCCAAGATGTTCATCATGGCAATATGGCTTGTGACAGCAAAAATGACTCACCAACTGAAGTAGCTGGCTTCACTGCTCAAGTGATTATCCTGAACCATCCAGGCCAAATCAGTGCTGGCTCTCCACCTGTGTTGGATTGTCACACAGCTCACATTGCTTGCAGGTTTGCTGAGCTGAAGGTGGTTGATTTCCTTCTGGTTAGAAGCTGGAAGATGACCCCCATTGTGATTTTTATTTCTATGGTTTCTTTCTAGTTTAGTCTTGAGGTCTCTCCCTTGAGAATGGTCATAAGCCAAGACAGCCACTTTCTAGGAGAGTCCTGACCAGGGGGAAGGTTAAGTTTGAGTGTGTCAGCTAGGTGAGACACAATGATGAAGTAAAAACAAAATAAACAGTGGAATAAAATACTAACAAGTACCTAGAAATAAGTCTAGCTAAAAATATGCAAGATGTCTATGGAAAAAAAACTATGGAAATTTACTGAGAAACTTTAAAGAGTACCTAAATAACTTTCAAGATACACCACATACATGAATTGGAAAACATGATATTTGAAACTGTCAGTTATTCCCAAACTGATTTATAGATTCAGTGCAACCTGAATGAAAATCCCAAGCCTTTCCTTTTGTAGAGCTCAACAAGCTGATTCTAAAATTAATATGACAATGTAAAGGTTTATGAATAGCCAAGTCCTTCTTGAAGAGGAAGAATAAGATGAGAGTAATTGTTGTATAATATATTGAGACTTATTTTAAAACTATAATAATTAAAACAGTGTAGCAATTGGTATAGGGATAATCAAACAGGTAAATGAAATTGAATAGAAAATTCAAAACTAGTCTAACGCACATAGACACTTAATTTATGACAAAGGTGTCACAGAAGAAGAGTTTCAATAAAAGATGCTGAAAAATGTTGGTATCTATATAGACAAAACATTACACTGGATTCCTAACTCACACCATACACAAAAATCCATTCATGTTGCATTACAAGTCTAAAAGTGAAATATAAAATCATAAACATTTTAGAAAGAAAAAGTAAAAGAATATATTAATAACCACAGGGTAGGGAAAGAAAGAGAATTGACATCAAGATACAAAAGCACTAGCCAATAAGGATTTTTAAAATAAATTCCACACATTAAAATTACAAACTTATGCTCATCAAAAGATAACATAAAAAGAATGAAAAGAGTAGCCACAGAATGGTAAATGTTTGCAATACATAACACAAAGGAAACTTATATAATAGATTTTAACAGGATTCTCTGTGTCCTCCTTCTCCAGCAATCAAGGATATATAGGGTACTATTTTGATTCAAAAAGAAAAAAGCAGATTATTCAAGAGAAAACTTAGCAGAAAAAAACTTGGATAGGTGCTCCACAAAAGAGGAAATCCAAATGACTGCTACTCATAAGAAAAGATGCTCAACCTGACAGAACATCAAAAAATGTAAAAACACAGTCAATACCAGGTATTTGTAATAATTTGGAGCAAATGGAACTCTCATACATTGCTAATGAAAATGGAAAATGGTGCAGCTGCTTTGGAAAACAGTGTGGCAATACCTACCAAAGTCGAACACATGCATACCTAGCAATTCCACCACTGTGTATGTGCCCAACAGAAATGCACATATATGTTCACCAAAAGATATGCACCAGAAGGTTCTAGCAGGCCCGTTTGAAAGCACCAAAGATTATAACGACTCAAATGTCCGTGATTAGGGTATATTCATATAATACTATACAACAATAGGAATGAACAAACTATAGCTACATACAATAATATAGATGAATCTCACAACCAGAATGCTAAGTGAAAGAAGAAACAAAAGAATATATGTAGTATGTTTTATTTACACACTTCAAAACAGGCAAAACTAAACTATATTTTTAAAGGATGTACGATTATCATAAAGATCAGAATGGTGGATACCTTCAGTGGGAAGGGAGAAAGTATGATTGAAAAGGGACATTCAGTGAGTCTTGTGGGTTACTGGCAATGTTACTGATCTGGGTGATGATTGCATTTTTGTACCAAAGGCATTTGTGTTTTATGCACTTTATTGTACATGTTTTAGTTCACAATTTTTTTTAGTTCACAATTTTAATAGGATTTTTAAAAGTAAAAAGAAAAGAGGTCCAAGGGCTTGACCATGGGACTCTCTTATATTTGGAGTATGTTTATAAACTCTACATTCATTCAACATTCAACAAATATTTTTTGAGCTACTACTTTGTGCCAAGCACCATTACAGGTGCTGGGAATACAACAGTGAACAAAATAGACAAAACCCCAGTTTTCATGGAACTTACATACTAATAAAGCTTGGCAAAAGTATATTTCAAGGAAGATAAAGTGGTTAACTATGCAAAATGCTTCTCAGACACCTAGGAAAATGAGGATGTGAGGCATTTCTACCCACTTGGTACATAAAATTATTGCTTTTCCTCTGCTTTCTTTTCTCCAGGGCTCAGAGTGGCAGTGTCCCTCAGTTCAAGAAAGTTGTTTTCCAGGAATTTACTGATGGCTCCTTTACTCAGCCCTTATACCGTGGAGAACTAAATGAACATTTGGGACTCCTGGGGCCATATATAAGAGCAGAAGTTGAAGATAATATCATGGTGAGTTAAGGATAATGGAATTACAAGAAAATTAATTTTATATATTTATTTTCTTGCTGACTATAATGTATTCCCACTTTTTGAAATGTTTAAGTATAGAAAAATAATTCCATAATTATCATGTTTGTGTATGTTCTTATATTTTTCCTGTGTATTTTTCTCCTTATATATTCAAATTATACCATACAGAATTCTGATTCTTGTTTTTTAACTAAATATCACATCATAAACATTTCTTATGTCATTAAAAACACTTCCTATGTATGTTTTTAAAATACTGCATAATAGTCTATTATATGAATTTTTGGAACCATAGTTTATGTAACCATTTATTTGAACAACCTTTTAGACAGTTTCTTTTTTCACTATATAAATAACGCTGTAATCACAACAGTTTTTCTAAGATTAAAATTCCAGAAGTGCAATGTATTTGAGCATCTTAAGAGTTTTTCTTATTAATTATTTGGTAACGTCCCTTGCACATTTGTCTTTCATGGAGGAAGTGCTTTTCTTATTAATTACGTTGCCTTATATATTAGATAGTAAACCACTGAACATTTTAATGAAAAGTACTTTTTCAAGTTTTTGTTTTCTCTTAATTTTATAAACGATGGTTTTTGAAATAAAACAAGTTTTAATTTTTAGATAATAATCCATCAATTTTTACTTTTTGACACTTTGATTGCTTTTATGTTTATAAAAATTCATGCCTATCCAGAGACTTTTTTAAAAACAGCTATACTTTCTTCAGTTTTTCTCTTACAGTTTAATTTTTTACATTTAACTTTTTAATACTTCCTGTAGACTAAAATTTATTTTGGTGCATTGTGTGAACCAAAGATCAAAGTAGTTTTATTTTTTCCTGAAAATATCTATTCATTGTTTCAATTAATTGATTGTTTATATTAAGGATGTAGAAGGATCTAAAATTATGGAATTGTGGGCAATTTTTGCCTTACATTTTATTTGACTTTCCATATATTCTATGATAAATATGTATAATTTTTAATCTGGAAAATAAACCTTTTTAAAAAGATAATATGCATTCATTCTAGAATTTGTCATGAAGAACCTTAACTTACATATCAACTCCTGGCGTTATGGTCTCTTATAACCCCTGCAGTGACATTTTCCCTTTTACTCTGGAATTGCCTTTAAGTGTTTAGGAGTTTTCTCCTTTGCAACTTTGAGTTCATGCCTTAAATTTAGAATACAAAACCTCCTCAGGATTAGGTTTGGGTTCTAACAGCATCCATCTGTACCACTTCTTCCAGGGTATTAAAAACTTTGATAAAGACCAAAAGACAGGTATTTCTTTTAGGGATGTAAACCCTAAGGACTTTAAGATCCTAGAAGATTATTCTTGCTTTTTTTTTTTTTTTTGTCGTTATTGTTCTGCAGGTAACTTTCAAAAATCAGGCCTCTCGTCCCTATTCCTTCTATTCTAGCCTTATTTCTTATGAGGAAGATCAGAGGCAAGGAGCAGAACCTAGAAAAAATTTTGTCAAGCCTAATGAAACCAAAACTTACTTTTGGAAAGTGCAACATCATATGGCGCCCACTAAAGATGAGTTTGACTGCAAAGCCTGGGCTTATTTCTCTGATGTTGACCTGGTAAGCAGGTGTCTATTGTACTGACCACTTTTTGGTTTAAAAGAAATGGTCTTTGTGTGCTAAGAATTTTGGTTTTTATCCTACATGCAATGAGAAGCTTTAAATAGGGAGTTGATCACTATATTTGTGTTTTAGAAATGTCATTCTGGAATCTACTGAAGAGGATGGATTATATTTTTGGAAGATGGGAGGCAGGTTGGAGTGGCATAAAAATTGATGAGAAATCCACTCTGGTTCATAGGTGAGAGAGCTTATACTCATAGGATTGATGTCTTCCCTCCCTAGGAAAAAGATGTGCACTCAGGCCTGATTGGACCCCTTCTGGTCTGCCACACTAACACACTGAACCCTGCTCATGGGAGACAAGTGACAGTACAGGAATTTGCTCTGTTTTTCACTATCTTTGATGAGACCAAAAGCTGGTACTTCACTGAAAACACAGAAAGAAACTGCAGGGCTCCCTGCAATATCCAGATGGAAGATCCCACTTTTAAAGAGAATTATCGCTTCCATGGTAATATATCCCACATCCAAACATTATCACTGTGAAATGCAGATTGCACTTTGACAAATGAGACTTGATCCAGTGCCTTAAACATTGTATTTATTTAGAGTATATCTGTGGGAGTGGAATCCTGATAGATGTCAGTTTTTTTGGTGGAGTGGAGGGAAAGAAACTTATATAATAGATTTTAACAGGCTTCTCTGTGTCCTTCTCCAGCAATCAATGGCTACATAATGGATACACTACCTGGCTTAGTAATGGCTCAGGATCAAAGGATTCGATGGTATCTGCTCAGCATGGGCAGCAATGAAAACATCCATTCTATTCATTTTAGTGGACATGTGTTCACTGTACGAAAAAAAGAGGAGTATAAAATGGCAGTGTACAATCTCTATCCAGGTATGAGCTCGTTTGCGTTCTTTCTTCTACCTACTCTATTTGTTGAGTACTTACTTTAAATGGTCTAGGCACTGGGAACACAATCAGTGAACAAAGCAGACAAGCTCCATGCTCTCAGGTAACACTTCTTCATGCTCTCAGGTAACACTTTTTCAAACCTACAGGGAGATAAATAAATTAGCAAATGAACAAGATAATTTCACATATAGAAAAATTGCTAAAAAGGAAATAGAACATAATAAATGGATAATTAATGTCATAGTACTTTCCTAGGGAAAAGGAATTTATTCCTTTATCATTTACCATCTCAAATCCCATAGGGCACCAGTAGTCATCCAAAGAGTGATTTGTTTATGTATGTAACCAATATATTGATTAAGCACTACTCATAATGTTGATCACAACACAATTCTATTTTGCTTCTCCACTGTCCCTTTAAAATAGGTTTGGCCAGGTGCAGTGGCTCACACTTGTAATCCCAGCACTTTGGGAGGCCAAGGTGGGAGGATTGCTGCAGTGAGCTATGAAAGACAGCAGCTATAAAGGGGCTTTGGGGAAGCATGATCATCACAAGGTACAGAAACAGAGGACTCAGCCATGTCTCCCTTTTCCAATGCAATTGGATGAAATGGCTCCTTCCTCTCAGTTTAGAAAAGTATTGACATATTTTAAATCATAAAAATCAATCAAAACTTTGTGATCTCACATCCCCCAGAGCTATGTCTCTCTTCATCTTTGTAATAAAGAATAGTCCACATTTGTTTTCTTTGCTTGTTCACTTTCTACTTTCTCCTTAATCCATTGCAATCTGACTCTAAATTCTACCATACCACTATCTAAAGTCACAGGCCACAGTTTTCATCTTACTTTGCCCCTTAACACTACTAGGTAAGGTTGATCACAGATGACTACACAACTCTATGTATATACTAACAATTATTGAATTTTTATTTTATTTTATTTTATTTTAAATTTTTTATTATACTTTAAGTTCTAGGGTACATGTACACAACATGCAGGTTTGTTACATATGTTGGCATGCTGCATGCACCCATTAACTCGTCATTTACATTAGGTATATCTCCTAATGCTATTCCTCCCTGCTACCCCCACCCCATGACAGGCCCTGGTGTGTGATGTTTCCCTTCCTGTGTCCAAGTGTTCTCATTGTTCAGTTCCCACCTATGAGTGAGAACATGCAGTGTTTGGTTTTCTGTTCTTGCGATAGTTTGCTGAGAATGATGGTTTCCAGCTGCATCCATGTCCCTACAAAGGACATGAACTCATCCTTTTTATGGCTGCATAGTATTCAATGGTATATATGTGCCACATTTTTTAGTTCAACCATTGTGGAAGACAGTGTGGCCATTCCTTAAGGATCTAGAACTAGAAGTACCATATGACCCAGCCATCCCATTACTGGGTATATACCCAAAGGATTATAAATCATGCTGCTATAAACACACATGCACACATATGTTTACTGTAGCACTATTCACAATAGCAAAGACTTGGAACCAACCCAAATGTCCATCAATGACAGACTGGATTTAGACCCTGTCTCTAAAAAAAAAAAAATCTGGTTTAAGAGTGGGGGTAAACTTACCCTATTTCTTCATAAAAATTCTGATAAGCCCTGTAACTTTCTCCTCGCCCTTAAGTAATAAACAGGACTAAAGTCACTTTATATCACAAATACAGTTCAAATCAGAAATTACAATGTCCATCTCAAGATATTAATCAAAGTTCTGAACTTGATTTAACTTCAATCTCCCCTCCAACTTGAGCCTGCATCAGGCTGGAAGTCTGCACTGGAAAAGGGAGACATGGTTGAGTCCTCTGTGTCTGTACCTTGTGATGATCATGCTTTGCAACAGCCCCTTTATAGCTGCTGTTTTGAACTCCAACATGGATAGGTTAAAGGTAAGGGGATAAGATAGTTCTTACCTATTTACAGCTGGCACCATTGTTGTAAACTAGCTTAACACTGTTTGTGCCTGGCAATACTTAAAGTTGACTCTTTCTCCTGCAGGGCACTTTCAGGGAACTCTTTAGAGACTCCCTTACATGACTGTCATGAAATCCCCTTGACATGGTTTCTTCCACCTTTATTCTGGGTGGTCACTTGTGACTCATTTCTCAGCCCTCAGTGTTCACCTGCAGCTTCTTGTTGCTGGGGTAACTTTACCCTTGTAGGCAGCCCTAGTGGACTGGATCCAGTGGGAACTCACCCTGACTTATCTCTTTCACAGAGTCCACATCTGGCCAATGGGAAACACATCTTTTGCTCAGAAAAACCCTGGGGATGTAGGTCAATCATAATGCAGTAGCATTCTCCTGTCCCTATCATCAAAGAATTCAGTCACCCTGTTTCTCATTTCCTGGGGGGAGGGGAGTAGTCAGAACTCAATCTCCATGACCCCCAGCTGTAAGGGTCACCTAGCAAGCACTTTGGGTTTGAGGGGTCCAAGAATAGTGGAACTACCCAATTTGGTAGGTCTACCCTGATATTTCACATAAACCAATGTATCTTATGCTCATTTTTTAGTGAAAAGAAATAATTTGTGTTCCTTTTGGTTTTTATAAGGTGTTTTTGAGACAGTTGAAATGTTACCATCCAAAGCTGGAATTTGGCGGGTGGAATGCCTTATTGGCGAGCACCTGCACGCTGGGATGAGCACACTTTTTCTGGTGTACAGCCACAGTGAGTTCCCTACCCGCTCAGCCTACTGCTTTACAGCTTTCCTCCTTTCTCGCATGGTTGCTTGTGTCAGGAAATAAGTACAAGCTTACATCATTATCAAATTTAAAAAGAATATTGCTGGCAGAAATCATCAGAGTTCTCAGAGGAGGGCAGATATACTTGAAGCTTTGAACACTTTGAACCTGAAGCTCTAAATAATTGACCAGAAAAACACCTCATTTTCACAACTTGGTAAAGCTCTAAGATCTCCAGTAGCAGATTTTGGAATTTAATGTTGATTTAGTTACCAGATAATTTAGAAATATTACTTGGAAGAGTTTGGAGATTTAACCCTAAACAAGTAAGAGAACCACTGGTCTATTTATGCATGGACCCCAGTTTTTTCAGCTGTAAAATGTGAATCATTCTAGCACCCGTTAGGATTAATTAAATGAACTAATACAGTAAAACATTTAGTACAGTTCTTGGCACATTTAAACACTAAAAAATATTAGCATTTGTTGACATTCTCCCATTTTCATTGACTTACATTTGAGAAGCTGAATTTTCTGCACTTCTAGTTACTGTGTTCCACCTGTTTCATTTCAGAGTGTCAGACTCCCCTGGGAATGGCTTCTGGACGCATTAGAGATTTTCAGATTACAGCTTCAGGACAATATGGTAAATACTATTATTTTTGCTCCAAGAACCTGGGCTGATTATATCTTTTTTAATAATCTGTTGGAGAATCTCAGATAATGAATCCATCTCCATGCTATTTGCTCTATTCCATAAGTGCCTCTCAAATACATCTCCTCCTCTCCACTTCCCACTGTGGCCATCTTAACTCTGGTCACTATCATTTCTTACCTGGGCAATGACACTGCCTCCTTAAACATCCTCCCTACCTTCACTATTCCTTCCTTGAGTCCATTCTTTTCACTGTAGCAGGAAGCTACACTTTCCTGTGAGCAGTAATGGTAACGTTTGACTAGGGTCTATAGAGAATTATCAAAAATTGTTTTAGAGCACTACTGCCCACAGGCAAAATGCAGCACACTGCCTGTTTTTGTATGGCATGTGAGCTATGAACAGATTTTCCATTTTTAAATAATTGTCAAAAAGATGAAGACTATTTCACGACGTGAAATTATAAAATTCAAATTTCAGCATCCATAATAAAGTCTTATTTTGGAACACAGCCATGTCCATTAATTTACATCTATGGCTACAGCAGCAGTAACATAGTTGCAACAGAGACCATATAATATGCAAAGCCTAAATGATTTACTATCTGGCCCTTTACAAAAAAAGTTTGCCAACCTATGTTTTTGTGGGGTAAAAAATCCCCTTGAAAAAGAGGCTTAAGAGTTGTATACCAAAATAGTAACATTTTTCACTAGGTGGAAGGGTTACATTTTAAAATTTCTTTTATTTGTATTTTTACTTATTTTTATTTTTACTTTTCATTTTCTGATTTTTCTACAATGAATATAAATTGTATAATAAATAATAGGCCAGGCATGTTGGCTCACGCCTGTAATCCCAGCACTTTGTGAGGCTGAGGCAGGCAGATCACCTGAGGTCAGGAGTTCAAGACCAGCCTGGCCAACATAGTGAAACCCTATCTCTACTAAAAATACAAAAATTAGTCGGGCATGGTGGTGCGCAATTGTAGTCCCAGCTATCCGGGAGACTGAGGCAGGAGAATTGCTTGAACTCAGGAGGTGGAGGTTGCAGTGAGCCAAGATCACGCCATTGCATTCCAGCCTGAGCGAGACTAAGCAACAGAGCAAGACTCTATCTCAAAAAAAGAAAAAAAAGAAAAGAAAAGAAATAATAATATTATTATTTGGTAGTGTCGGTAACAAATTGCAGTATCAGCTAATTAGCGGTGCTAACAATTAACAAAATTATAAATTTTAGAAAATAAAATGGACAACAAGGATAAGCAGTATCCTTAGATAGTAATTGATACTGGTATGCCATAAAGCCTTTATGTTTTTCTCTATTTTCACCACAGCTTAGATTAATCTTTCTCAAGACAATAATTTTATTCTCAAGTGTGTAGGACCAACCCAGCTGATTTAATCTCTGTTTCTTTACTTCGGCAAAGGACAGTGGGCCCCAAAGCTGGCCAGACTTCATTATTCCGGATCAATCAATGCCTGGAGCACCAAGGAGCCCTTTTCTTGGATCAAGGTTAGAAAATTTAATCAATGGTGGGAAATGTATCACATTCAGTCAATTGCATTACTTATTCCTCCTGTAAGCTCAAAGGATTCTATGAATATGAGAAAACTAAAGAACAGAATGCCTTATGATTTGTATGAAAGCAGTCATGAACAAAGAGATATGGGGATAGAATTGAGTATACTGATATGTTGTATTTCTGTATTTTAGTCCTTCTACTGAATATTTTCTGAATATTTTCTATAATATTGAACTCATCATCTCTCAATACAGTATATGTTATTATTAGATGCTGCCAACCGCCCAGGTGTCCTTAAGTACTCCAATCCCCTTTATTTTAACATAAAACAATGGTTCACAAATGCAAACCACATGTGTAATTTTACATTTTCTAGCAGCCACGTTTTCAAAAATGTGAAATTCACTTTAATAATACATTTTATTTAACTCAACATATCTGAAAATACGATCATTTCAACATTTGATCAATCGGGCCCCTTCAAAGGCAGACAGATGATGGAAACTTCTGGGTCTCTTCCATGCCTCACAAAAGCTGAGGGCAGCTTGGCAGTGCCTACTCAGCCTCTCCACCTAAACAGGAAATGGAGAAAACATTTTGGTTTCCATCTTTGTAAATAGCATGTCTATTAATGCCACGGCATTGTTTTGTAGACACTGTCAATTTTGACTCAATCTGAGCTGCTGTTCACTAATCCCTAAGTATTTTTTGTTTGTTTGTGCTTCTGCCAAACAACATGTTATGTTCTTCACCTTGTATTTCTATGGTTATTTTCAACCTTAAATGTATCCCTATATAGAGGACATATTTATCTATTTGGCCGCCCTGTGTCTGTGCTATTTAATTTTTTGTAATAACATTCTTATTTGGGAGGGGGGAATTATATCTTCCTCCCTAGATACAACCTGATAAGACTAGTAAATAGAGTGTCCTGTCTGTGCCTAGCCAATGAACCCTGAACAATATACCCTGTTGTTTCCACTTACTAGATTTGGCCCATTGTTTCAGTTTGCCAATCTTCAGTATCCCAAAGTGTTTCCTAGTTTTTCCAGTTACTGATTTGATCAGTAAACTTTGTAATACTGCAGCAAAGTCATGATCAAAGTATTGAAGTAGATAAGACTTCCTTAGTATGTGCACAATACTAAGCAAGCTAGATGTTACTATCATCTTCATTTCAGATAATGAAATTGAAGCATAGAGAGGTCCAAGTCACATTGAAGCATAGAGAGGCCCAAGTCACATGGCTAGTAAGTGACTGAGCCAAAATTCAAATTCTGATGGTTGGGCTCCAGAACCCTAGTTGGTAACCATTGTACTACACTGTTTCCAGAATGCTCCCTTTAAGTTGATAACCATCTATTAACTGTCACTGTTTACTTATGGAAATTAAACCAGTTACAAATCCACCTAGTTATGTTATCATCTACCACTATTAAATCACCTTATCTTCAAGGTGGTTTTTGCCATCTGTCCTACTAAGGTCCAGCTAGACTTTTTATATATCTTGTAACTTTAAAATAAACCATGGAGATGGAGTTGAAAGGCGTGCTGACAAGGAAGGGAGTTGGAGAAGGCATCTATTCTCGTGAGAAGGCCTGAAGAGTGCACAACAGCCTGGCCACAAGAGCACTGGGCTGGCTTGAGGAGCACCAGGTGACCAAGACCAGGCAATGCACAGGGGGAAGTCAGCAGGCTCCATGGAGATACGCAGCTGCAATATTTGTACTTTTATACAATGAAACTCATTACCCCCTTGCTTACTTCCTAGTAGACAGATGTGTCTTGTAGTTACACTGAAACACCCAGCTGGTGCACATAGGTGAAGCTATTGAGTCTGTAATTGTCAAACTGCTCCCAGGTGCCAATTATAATGTAGAAGAGGCACAAGAAGATGAAGTAGATAAGCCTGGCAGTTTGTCAAGCATTCATCAGTTGCCAAGCATTCGTCAGTTGCAGAATGTAGGTAGGCTGCCAAGGCTTTATTGTAGCCTGGTTCTATTGCAGCTTTATTCTAGCAAGGCTGCTAGAAAATACAATAATCACTGGTCCAAGAAAAAACTCTTATACTCTATCTATATGAAGAAACAGTAAAAGTCAATTCAGTAAAAATCATGATTTTTGTGCCTGTTGCTTTCACTTTTTTATGCCATAATACCAAGATGTTAAAATGAAGTGTCTTTGAATGGGAATACCATCTAATCTGGAAAAAGACAGTGCTGCAACTTCTGAAGACCTTGACACTCTGTCCTGTTACCCTGCTTCATTTTTCTCCTGCATTTATCACTACTTGAGGCTATAAACAAATAAAAACATATATGATATAAGGTCTATTTCCCCTACTCAACTGTAAGTTCCATGAGGGCAGGGCTTTGTTTCTTGTTTACTACTCTATTCCCTGTACCTAAAACAGTGCTTGGCACATAGCAAGTGCTAAAAAATATTCTTTGGATGAGTGTATGAATGGAACTTACAGTGAGCTGAAGGAGGCAGTTATTAAGCACAAGAGTCATGACCAGTCCAATTTGTGTGTGTCAGGCATCTGTGAAAACATGCTAAATTTGACTTGCTTGTTAGGACAGTAACTGATACTTCTAATGTTCTTGTAGTCCACGACCTCTTCTTTAAGAAGTGTCCATTCTATACTACTTTTCCATTATTCACTCATTCATTCCAAAGCATTTGCTATATAGCAGTATTACACCAGATACCATATTAGGTGCTGGGGCTAGAGAGAATATAAAAGCTAACATTGATCAAGTGTTTAGTATGCACTAGGCACTGAACTCAGCACATTACATGTATTAACTCTTTAACCCTTATGGCAGCCCTTTGAGATAAAAACTAATATTATCTTCACTTTACAGATAAATTGAGACACAGAAAGTTTAGGTTCATTGCCTTAAGGGTCTCAGTCTAATAAGAAAAGCAGAAAAGCAAAGCAACCTTATAATATGGTGCAATAATTTGCTATAATAAAGTTATATACAAAGTGAAGTAGAAGCATAGAAGAAGCAGCACTAAATTTGTCTGGGTGAGTCAGAGCAGGCTAACCAGGAAAAATAGTTTCTGAACTAACACTCGAAGGAGGTGTAGCAGTTCATCACTGACAGTGATGTTGGGCTGGGTCTGGTTTGGGAAGAGGGCAGGAAATTGGCTTTAGTCTGAGACTGAGGTGTGGGCAAAGCATTAGCTTATGTGGGTCCATTAGCTTATGTGAGTCCACAAAAGGGGTGTGTGTGTGTGTGTGTGTGTGTGTGTGTGTGTGTAGGAAATGGGGACTCAATGATTTGGTAGTGATTTGGTTTGTCAAGAAGCAGGCTGGGAACTCAATAAGCATTTTTCTATTCATTTCTATTGTTTATCCCACAGCTTCACACACACATGCACATTTCAACATTGGTGACTGCTTCACTTGCACATGTCAGGTAATGATGGACACATCTGTAGCAATGTAGATTCTTCCTAAGCTAATAATTAGTTTCAGGAGGTAGTACATACATTTAAAAATAGGTTGAAATAAAGTATTGTTTTAATTGGTAGGTGGATCTGTTGGCACCAATGATTATTCACGGCATCAAGACCCAGGGTGCCCGTCAGAAGTTCTCCAGCCTCTACATCTCTCAGTTTATCATCATGTATAGTCTTGATGGGAAAAAGTGGCAGACTTATCGAGGAAATTCCACTGGAACCTTAATGGTATGTAATTAGTCATGTAAAAGGAATGCCTGAATACTTTAAAGAATTTTGGCAGATTTCAGATATTGGACAAACACTCTTAGCTTCTACAAACTTAACTCCAAAAAATACTTTTTCACTTATGAACAATAGGAGTTATTACGGACATATCAGCAAAAATGTAGTAGTGTCAAGGCTCATAGATGATAGAAATGAAAAGATGCTGTATTGACAGAATTATGTGATTCAGGATTGTGTGGATTGATAATTGTGAGCTTGCTTATTGATATCCTAGGTTTGAGGTTATAGTAGGACAATCAGGTTGAAATGTCCAGCAGGCAGTAGGTGAAAGACAAGTTTAGGGGGCAAAACCATGGATGGAGATGAAGATTTATGACTTCCACATAAAAGGATGGGTGAAACTTTGGGAATTGATGAATTCTCTAGAGGTGAGCTCAAGACCCTTAAAGGCTTAAAACCTCAGCGTTATTGTCTACTCTTCCCTCATTTTTATGCCCACAAATCTGGTCAATCCTTTATTTGTAATGCCTCTCACATCTTTCTTCTGTTTCCATTTATACCACTGTTGCCACAGCCGAGGGTCCCATCACCTCACACTTGATCTATTGTTTTACATTCCTAACTAGTCTTCCCCTGTTTCTAATCTATTCTCCAACAAAGGCTGCACATCATTTTCAGAATAAGCATCAGTTGCCTGTCTAAAACTTTTCAATATCTTCCCATTGTCTTCAGAATAAAGTTCAAAGTCTTCAAATGACCCCAAGCAAGATAACTTTTGTTTGCCCCTTTAGATCCATTTTCCTGCTTCTCTATCCTGCTTCTTGTTCTGTGAGGTGAGCTTGTATAGAATACATCAACAGGCTACCTTGTCCTCCAGCTTTTGGTTGGATTTCACCAACAGGGAGCACTGGCAAAAGATTGTCATATTTATTCTTCCGACTTTCCCCTTGTAGAGGAGTTCACTCTCTCTCTCCACTTAAGGTCACTGTTTCCCTCAGAGTGGCTTTTTCAACCTGTACTAGTTACTATTGCTGTGTACCAACCCACTTCAAAACTTAGTGTCATAACAAAAACCATTATGTTTTACTCACAGATTCTGTAGATAAAGACTTTGGGACACAGTGGGGATGGGTGGTTTCTGGAGCCTCAGTTAGGAATATTTAACAGCTGGGTGCTAGAATCATCTGGAAGTTCCTTCTCTTGCTTTTCTGGTGGTTGGTGCTGACTGTCAGCTAGGACAGAATCTGGGGTTATTGACTGATGTAACTTTACATGGATTTTCCCTGAGGCCTGGGCTTCCTTACAGCGTGTTTCAAGGTAGTTGGACTTCTTTTTTGTGGGGCAGGGAGGGTGGGAGGAGGACAGAGTCTCACTCTGTTGCCCAGGCTGGAGTGCAGTGGTGTGATCTCGGCTCACTGCAGTCTCTGCCTCCCGGGTTCAAGTGATTCTCCTGCCTCAGCCTCCTGAGTAGCTGGGACTACAGGTTCATGCCACCACACCCAGCTAATTTTTGTATTTTTAGTAGAGACGGGGTTTGCCATGTTGACCAGGCTGGTCTTGAACTCCTGACCTCAGGTGATCCGCCTGCCTCAGCCTCCCAAAGTGCTGGGATTACAGGCGTGAGCCACCGTGCCCAGCCTGTAGTTGGACTTCTTACACATCATTTTAGGGCCTCCAAGTGTGAGTGTTACAGTTAACAAGGTGAAGACTACATAACCTTTTCTGCCCTAGTCTTTAAGTTATGTAGCATCACTTTTGTCAACAAAAAGAGTTGAACTCTGTAAAATATTTTAAGAGATTTATTCTGAGCCAAATATGAGTGAGTATGGCCCATGACACGGCCCTCAGGAGGTCCTAAGAACATGTGCCCAAGATGGTCGGGGCACAGCTTGGTTTTATACATTTTAGAGAGGCTTGAGACATCAATCAAATACATTTAAGAAATACATTGATTTGGTCCAGAAGGCGGGACAACTCAATCTGGGGGCTTCCGGGCTACAGGTGAATTTAAACATTTTCTAGTTGACAATTGGTTGAGTTTGTCTAAAGACCTGGGATTGATAGAAAGGGAATGTTCAGGTTAAGATAAACATTGTGGAGACCAAAGTTCTTTTGAAGTCTTATAGTGGCTGCCCTTAGAGACAATAGATGACAAATGTTTTGTATTCAGATCTTAGTTAATCTCTTTAGGATTGGGAGGGGCTGGAAGAAAAAGATCTAGCTATGTTAATAGAGATTCTTTACAGATGCAAATTTCCCCCCACAAAGAACAGCTTTGCAGGGCCATTTAAAAATATGGCAAAGAAACATGTTTTGGGGCAAAATATTTTTATTTTCTTCCTTGTCTCACAATGTTATTCCAGAGTCAGGTTGGAAAGTAAATCTTGATATATAAAGGTTAAATAAAACCCATCTGATGAGAATTTATGATTTGTAGGGCATGACTCCCCAGGCCCCTTAGATAGGAATTTGGGCAAGATAAAAAAAAAATCAGAGTTTAGTCCTCACTTTCAATACATTCTATTGGTTATAAGCAAATCACATATCCACCTAGATTCAAGGGGAAGAGACATAGACCCTAATTTTTAATGGGAGAAATGTTAAATAATTGATGGTCATTTTTAAAAGCCACTACAATAATCTATCCAATTCTCTCTTTCAGGATGTTTCTGTCTCTTCTGATCCTTTCAGGTTTAGGGATTGTCAACAAACAAAAAGTTAAACCCTGTAAAATACCTGAAGAGATTTATTATGAGCCAAATATGAGAGACCAGTGGCCTGTGACACAGCCCTCAGGAGATCCTGAGAACACGTACTCAACGTGGTCTGGCTACAACTTGGTTTTACACATTTTAGGGAGACGTAAGACATAAATCAATAGATGTAAGATGTATATTCATTGAGTTTGGAAAGGCAGGACAACTGGAAGCGAGGCGGGGCTTCCAGGTCGTAGGTAGATTCAAAGATTTTCTGATTGGCAATTAGTTGAAAGAGTTAAGTTATTGTGTAAAGACTTAGAATCAATAGAGAGGAACATCTGGGTTAAGATAAGGGATTGTGAAGACCAAGGTTTTGTCATGCAGATGAAGCCTCCGGGTAGCAGGCTTCAGAGAGAATACATTGTAAATGTTTCTTATCAGACTTAAAGAGTCTTTTCTATCCGTCTTAAGGTCTGTGTTGATGTTAATGCTGGTCAGATTTTTCTGAATTCCAAAAGGGAGGAGGGTATAATGAGGCATGTTTGATCCCCACCTTCTCATCATGGCCTGAACTAGTTTTTCAGGTTAACTTTGGAATGCCCTTTGCTGAAAGGAAGGGTTCATTCAGATGGTTGGGGGGATTAGAATTTTATTTTGGGTTTACGGGATGGTAATACTCTGTTCCCACCCTCCTAACTAGTATATTTATTAAATCTTCCACAAATTATCCTAATTTCCATGTTTTCTGTTCCTTGCTGGATCCCTTGTTTCATACAGTAATTGGTGCTAGAAGAAACCCCAGGAAACAGATTTTCAAAATGCAATTCTAAGGTTACATTGCTAATATATTCAAGAAACACAGAGATAACATATTTGCCTAGGAAGAAAATAAGCAGTTAGGGAATCCATGACATGTGTTAGTATTATAGTTTCTCAGATTATCACCAGTGATACTATGGGATGAGTTGCAGATGGCAAGTAAGACACTGGGGAGATTAAATGACAGTGGCATTTAGTCACTGTGGCAACAAACATAGCCATTACCTGATTGTAGAATGGTCTGTCTTCTTACAGCCCTAGAGGACATACACATGGAAAAAGAAATGAAATGTGACTATATACTGTTATGCCCAGACCGTTTATTCCCCAAAGAAGACCACCAGAGTCCAGAGTCAAAGCTAAGCAGCAAGGATCTTTATTACAGGTTTGAACCTGGAACTCTCACTCGCTCGCAAAACGAGACGGGCAGGAGAGCTCCCCCACTGAGCTCCGAGCAGTGTTATATAGTCTAAGAAAAGTGGGCATAGAGTTATTATACAAATCAGATATATGATTGGCTAGTGTTTGAACAAGGCGATTTGGCTAACTATGATTGGTTCCCGCCATTTCTGATATTTCGGTTCAACCTTTGAGGCGGGAGAGCAGGTTTATGGCAGCAAGAGTTTATCTTACTTAAACACGTCTTGTGACCTTGCCTCAGAACTTACAAAATCTCAGAACGTGCAGAAAAACAGGTACTCACAGAACTTACGAAATCTCTGGTATGTGCAAAACAAAATCTCTGGTACGTGCAGAAAAACAGGTACTCACAGAACTTACGAAATCTCTGGTATGTGCAAAGATTAGAGAGCAGAACAAAGGGTGTAGCGGGGGGGGGGCGGGTACACATCTATCTTTGTGTCCTTTCAATACAAAATAAGAACACTGATGAACATACATGGAAAATCAGGATGCATACATAGAGCTTTTGAGGAATCCTCCACATCCTGTGGTTGTAGGCAGATACGACTTAAGGGCTGAGCATAAGTTGCAGAGCTGCAGTGACAATTAAATGCTCAACTCTACCAGATCTACTGTGCTGTGGTAAGAGTACTGGTGGGAAGGAGTGAAACTCTGAGGCCTCCATTGAAACTCCACCTCCATTTGAGATGGAGGCATTTAGGCAGACATGGATGAGGCTGAGAATTGCAAACCTCCAAATTCCCCTGAACCTCCTTTGCCTGAGGAGGCAACCACTCACCAGTCTCTGAAGCAGTCATCCCTCTTTTGCATAAAAGCCTTTCAGTGGCTATAACTGGGATAGGTGCCTCACAAACCAGTGACTGTTCTCCTTAGAGAGCCTGTTTGGCCACTACAAAAGCCAGGCGAGTCACGGAATATGACAGCAGAGCATCACAAATTTAATCAGGTGGTGATGCCAAAAAAAAATTGCAATTCCAGATATCATATCTCTGTTGAAGCAAATTTACACAGGCCCAGGGGCCTGATATAGAAGTATTTACCTAGAAAATGCTTTTTCTTCATTTCCATACATTAGTAAAATCAGAATACATTTGAATTTACCAAGTAGGAACAAGAGTATTAAGTTTACTGTCCATGCATCAGGGCAATGTTAGCTCTTTTGTTTTCTATCATAATATAGACTCAAGTGACCTCAAACATCTTTACATCCCACAAGCACCATGCCTGTCCATTACACTGATGACATTACACTGACAGGACCTGGTAAACATATAACAAATAAGCCTATCTTGTTCCTGACTTTAATGAGAATGTAACCTGTGTTTCATTGTTTAATATAATGTTCACTGTTAGTTTCAAATACTGTTTATGACGTCTAAAAAGTTTTCTTCTATTCCTATTTTATTTGCAGTGGCAACTGAATTTTATCAAATGCTTTTCCAGCATCTTTGACATGGTCACATTTCTCTTTTGTATTGTCAGATTATACTTAACATTCAGTAGTGTGC
This sequence comes from Macaca nemestrina, assembly GCF_043159975.1. Taxonomy (NCBI): domain Eukaryota; kingdom Metazoa; phylum Chordata; class Mammalia; order Primates; family Cercopithecidae; genus Macaca; species Macaca nemestrina. Next base: position 1,026,351 of record NC_092145.1, read on the forward strand.
TGACAATAAATTAGCAACCCACAGGGGAGCAAAGTGAGAGGAGGTTAGGAAGTAAAGGCCTTGATTTATAGCATTGGCAGATTTCCTTGACATAAATACTACTCCCATCATGCCTGGCCCCAGGGGTGGGAAGAGATGCTTACTTACAATTGGCTCTCACAGACCAGTGCAAGAGAACTACTGTGCTCCATTCCTGGGAAAACTTTCATCAGTCATAGTGTGTTACTCATTTAAAACTTAGCTGGATCCAATTTGCCAACATTTTATTTATAATTTCTATATCTATATTCATGGATGAAATGGGTTTAACTTCTTCAGTAGCTCTACTTATCAGGTTTTGGCATGAGAGTTATATTAAACTTGAAAATAAAATGGGAAAGCTTCCATTTTTTCCATGAAACTATTGCTCTAGAATAGCTTATTTAATGTAGAAATCCAGTATTTAATGAGAGTAAACGAAAAAGCCATGTGAGCCATGTGCTTTATTTAGTGAGGGATACTAGGCTATATTTTCTAATCCTTATGTGATTATTGCTATTCTCATTTGTGTTGCCTTGAGTTAATGTCTGCAAATGTGCACATTAGAGTCATATATCCCTTCCTGTGCCATACATCTATATCTGTATACATACATATGTCTTTTCTCCTTTTTTCCCCTCTGTAGCAAGAGTTGGCAAGTGTTTGTCTATTCTATTAATTTGTCAAAGAATCAGCTCAGTTTTAAACTCAAACCTGGTTTTGAAAGACGTGTTTCTAGTTCATCAATCTCTGTTCAAAACTTTAAAAATTCTATTTTCCTTTCTTTTGGTTTATTTTGTTTGTTCTCTACAATCTGGAGGTGAATGCTTAGTTCACTTATTCTTCAATCTTTGTCCTTTAATGATAAGGATAAATTAGTTATAGTTATTAACTACTCTCGTGAGGTTCATTCCTTGAACAGCCACTGAGCAACTACTATGTTCTGGGTTCCAATTCAGGGGTGGGCAAACTATAGCCCCAGAATTTGGCCCACAGCCTGCTTTTGTACGGACTGAGAGTTAAGAATAGTTTTTACACGTTTAAAGGATTGCAAAGACAAACATACAAAGAAACAAAGAAGACTGTGCAACAGAGATCATCTGCGGTCTGTAAAGACTAACACATTTCTATCTGGCCCTTGACAGAAAGAGTCTGTGGGCTGCTGGTCTCCTCTAACGGTGATAGAGATGCCTACACGGTTAACATTAATCCTTGGCACCAGAATCCTCAGCACCTAGGAACCAGATCTTGCCTAATACACTAATTTCAGTCTTGATCACCTTCCTCCGGCGTAGCGGTTCTCAAACGTCTTTGTCTTTGTGCTATTCGCGTATAAAATATTCTTTCATAAGCAACACTTCTCCTTTTAGGAGTGCCTCATAATGGGGAGAAGGGGAACCCCAACACCCTTTAAGGGTTCACTGCTTCGCTGCCACCATTTCCGACGGTTTACACTGTTTTAAATGTGGATCTGGAATTGTTTTCAAGTTAAAAAGCAAAGGAATCATGTCCTCTGAAAATATTTGCTTTTGGCATGCTATAAATCAGTGTTGACTTTTGATATTGATGTGGTACATTAGGAGGGAATTCTCAAAAATGCTGAAATCTGGCCCCGGCCCAGTTATCACTGCTCTTAAGTTTCTGAGGGAGATACATGAATGAGCCCACGGCAAATGGAAAATGAGGAGTTTCAGTGTTTCCTAGAATTATGCTCAGCTACCCAGTACCTGACTGTCTGGTTATCCTTCCCTTCACCTCCCTGATGCAAGGAGTTTGGACCAGAGGCCTAAGGGGGCTTCTCCTGAAGCCCAAATCCCAAACTGGTCACCAGTCATGCTCCGTAACTCCTAAACCTGACAATAAGCCAGCCGGCCAGGTCTGCAGCCCGGGTTAAGAGGAGCACACCAGGAAACAGCCAAAGAGCAAAGGACCATGAGCCCTTCAACCGCTTTTACAATAATTTGGGCTAGGCGTTCAGGGCTCCGTAGGACCCTTCCTGGCAGCCAAGTGAGAGTGAGAGAAAGAGGAATGACGGTGCTTCCCGTTACTTCCACACTGTTGAAATAGAAGTAGAAGCAGAAAAGAACACCCTACAAGTCCCACCCATTTTGAGGCACTCAACTCACAGTGACAACCCTCCACACCTCTCCCCCGCAAAAAGACGCATAACAAAAACACCTACTCCAAACTGTGTCCTTATATCTCAGCCCTGAAGATCAGTATTGTGTGCCACTTCGGCCCAAAGGATGCATTTCCCCAGGGTTGAAAGTCTGAGAAAGAGGCTATATTCCGAAGGGTTCTTGGTGTCACCATCAAAAGGATCAAAAAGACGCAATAAATAAGAAAACAGCTTAGTTGGGTTGCATGCTCCATTTGAGCCAGTAAGCCTTGGAAACTTAAGTGTTTTCAAATGGAACGCCATCCTGCTTTTGGGGAACACGGAGGCTGCCTTGCAGTCACATGATCGCACACCACCAAAGGGCCACGCACTCTGATTTCACCCACTTAACTAAAAGTTGCAGCAAAATCCCTATTACAGGCCAGGCGTGGTGGCTCATGCCTGTAATCCCAGCACTTTGGGACCCCGAGGAGGGTGGCTCATTTGAGGTCAGGAGTTGGAGACCAGCTTGGCCAACATGGTGAGACCCCGTCTCTATTAAAAATACAAAAATTAGCCTAGCATGGTGGTGCGCGCCTGTAATCCCAGGTACTCTGGAGGCCGAGGTAGGAGAATCGCTTGAACCCAGGAGGCGGAGGTTGCAGTGAGCCGAGATCACGCCACTGTGCTCCAGCCTGGGTGACAGAGTGAGACTCCATCTCGGGGATGGGGGGCGGGGGGAATCCCTATTACAAATAAAAGCTGTTGTGATCCACACTGCATATACCTCTGGGAAAAGAACCGGAACCGTGAATTCCAATGCAAATTGATGCATCGGCACCGGACCCGCTGCATTGGACACGTTTGCATTGCAGTCACCCCAGTACGGAGCACATCACAGATGATCTCTGCAGGTTCTTTGCCCTGAGGCAGGTTCGTTGCCCACATAGGAGGCAGGCATAGTGCAAATTTCAAAGGAACGAACACATCCTGGAGCCCAAAGAGCTATCTGGTTCTGCTTCTGGCCTCCTGACAAGTAGGGAAGAGAGTCACATTTTATAGACGAGGGACACCAAAACCACACATGAGGAGTGCAAGAGTAGCTTTATCATGGATTTAGGGCTGTGGTTACAAGGAAGCTGTAAGGAATAAAATGACTCCCCTGCCACGAAGACGTACTGTGCCGACGAGTGGAAGGAGAAATGTGGCCATTACAAAGACACAGAAGTACGTTCAGAAATGAGGGGCAGGATGAAATCATCGAGGGTAGGTATTTAGAGGGAGAGTGCCGTGCAAAATAAAATCCTCACTATGAAACAAAGGCGGAGGCAGGAGGCTGCGTTGGGTGGAAGAAGCAGAGGAAGGAGACGAAAGGGACTGTCATTTTCATGTCGTGGCTTTTTAGAAGACGGCGGTGTCCTCTACTCTGATTCTATCAAAGTGTGTTCTTGGGATGCAGGTAACGTTCAGCCAACGAAATAATTCCTATGGCGGCAACAGGAATAACAAAACGCAGAAGCGGGAACGATGTCTTTTTTATTCCTCCCCAGATGCAAACGTGGATGTGTGAGGTTTGGTAACAGGCAAAGTCATCTGGTTCACGTGACTGATGGGAATCCCCTGCGGTCTGGGCAAAAAGTCACTGGGTGAATGGGATGGATCAGACTCCCTGTCCTGAGGGGGAGACGGTTTCTTGCAGAACGAGGTGAAGGAGGTGGTTCTGCTCAGCAGTCAACAGTGGCCACATCTCCACCTGCAGCGACTTGATGGCTTCCGTGTCCTTTTCGTGGGCAGCCATGACCAAAGACTGGAGCAGCAGAAAGAGCTCCTCGGGAAGCTGGCCGCTGCTCTCCTGCCCGTGGCTGTCAAAAGCCTCCCAGGAGTACTTCTCCAGGGTCTGGGCGTGCTCCGGCAGCAGCTTGGCCGGCGGTGGTTGTAGGAGGAGCAGCAGCAGCACGCGGGACACCTCGCAGCGGACCAGCACGTCCGAGAAGGCGCCCAGGGCGGCGGGAGAGGGCGCCGCCGAGCCGGAGTTTGGAGGAAGCAGCGCGGCCGGTAGGGCGGGGGTCGCCCCGGTCCCGGGCCCGGGCTGGGGCCCCGGCGGCGGGGGCGGCGGCAGTGACTGCACCGGGTGGCTGCCGTGCTCCCGCGCCAGGCGCTGCATGCGCGTGAAGACCGCCAGGGCGCCGGTGTAGTCGCGCGCCAGCAGCTGGCAGGAGGCGGCCTCGCCCAGCGCCTGCAGCGCGGCCAGGGGCAGCTGGGGCAGCTGGAGCTGGGCGGCGCGCTGGAAGTGACCGGCGGCGGCGGCCGGCTGGCCCAGGTCGCGCAGGGCGGCGGCCAGCTCGAGGCAGAGGGCGGCGGCGGCGGCCGGCTGGCCCAGCTCGAGGTGCAGACGCACCGCGGCGCCCAGGGCGCTGGCGGCGGCCTGCAGCGGCTCCCCGTAGGCGGCGGGGCAGACCAGGCGCTGGCGCGCGTCGCGCTCCTGCCGCAGGAAGAGGCGGGCGGCCTCGGTGAGGGCCAGCGCCTCCCCGGGCCCGTGGAAGAGCGCCTGCTGGCAGCGCGCCACCGCCAGCTGGCACCAGGCCGCGTACGGCAGACACTCCTGGGCGCGCAGCTCCCGGCCCAGCTGTCCGAACTGCTCGCCGGCCTCCGCCACGTTCGGCTTCCGCAGGAACCGCTTCTTCAACTTGTTCGATACCAGCCGGTAGCGGGCCAGGAAGTCCCCGGCCTCGGGTCCCGGGCCGGCGCCGCCGCCCAGGCCGGCCGCCGCCGCCGCCATGCTCGCCGCCCCAGGCACTTCCGGACGCGCTGCCGCAGCTGGCGGACGGGCGGGACGGGGCGGGGCGGGGCGGGGCGGGGCGGGGCGACGTGCCCTGCGTCCCCCTTGGCGGGCTGCCGGCGTGCCGGCGCCCGCTCCCCAGCCCGAGCGTGCCCCTTGCCCTGGTGATGTGCAAAGAGCGGGATCGGAGGCGGGGCCTGGCCGGGCTGTGAGCGGCGCATGCAAATCCAGGGTCTCGGGGATGCGGAGCCAAGACCCTGGGAAGGTACGCGGGGCCTGGCCGGGCGCCAGCTGCTGCTAGCTCGGCTGCAATGCAGATGGTCTCGCTTGCTGAAGGCCTCCCACAGCCTCTCCATCTGAACATGACCCAAACTAAACTCGTGACCCTAATTCCGTGTCCGTGCATTTCTCGACTGTTTTCCCCCCACCGCTCACTCCTCCATCTTCCTGTCCAGGGCCCCTTGCCAAGCGCCGGGTCCACCTCTCCGTCCCCAGCCCGGTTGCCTTTAGGAGTCCATCCTGTCGCAACGCTGCAGTCATGGTCTTGAGGCCCACCCGCCCCAACGAACGCCATCATGCTGAGGACTTTCCCGGGCAGGCCCTGACTTGCTCGGAACCAGCGGGGGTGTCCCCTTCCCACCCAGGGCCAGTCCCCTGCACTGTCACCGGGAGGGACCGCTCCTCTGTGCCATCCCTGACTCCCACCCAACCCCAGACCCCCACCACCTCTCCATCCCTCCAGCTGTGGAGGTCTCACAACCCCCCACCCCACTCACCGCCCACGCCCCCAACACACCCCATGTCACCGCCCAGCCCCCCCCACCCCATGTCACCACCCACCCCCCCCACCCATCTCACCGCCCACGCCCCCCCCACCCCAAGGCAAAGTGACTGAAGCAGGCAGGTGGGTTCCTTTAAACATTTTATTGACAGAATTAATGAAGACCCAAGACTTTGGAGCCCGGGTGGTGGGGGTTGATTTAAGGCCGGGGGTTCGGGCCGGGGGATTTGAGGCCGGGGAGTTTGGGGCTGGGTGGGTGGACGAGTGGACCTGCCAGGTCCCAGGGGCCGGGCGTCAGAAGCTAGTCCCCGCCGGGGGCCACTTGAGAGATGGTGGTTGTGTCAAAAAGGGTGCTCAGCAGCCTGTTGTTGTGAACCGCCATGTCCAGCAGCAGTGGAGTGATGTTCCTCTCTCCGTTGTTCTGGGCCTCGTTGCCCGCCAGCTCCAGGACCTTGGCCGTCAGGTACTCGATCACCGCAGCGAGGTAGACCGGCGCCGTGGGACTCAGGCGCTGAGCGTAGTGGCCCTCCCGTAGACCGCGCTCCACCTGGCTCACCGAAAACGAAAGCTCCGCTCGGACGGTGCGAGAGCGGGTCCGCCCCCGGCCACCAGCCCTGGAGGACCGGCGATGGCTCCTCCTCTCCGACATGCTGGGCGTTGAGTGTGCTATCTCGGCTTGCCCTAGCTAGACAAGATGGCTCTCAAGATGACAGTTACCGCGTCCAGTACTGTGTATCCTAGCGACCAGGGCCCAGCCCCTCATTGGCTGGGGAGCCGAAACCAATGGGCACGCACGTCCGGTGAGGGGCACGCACGCGGTGAGGGGCACGCACGTCCGGTGAGGGGCACGCACGTCCGGTGAGGGGCACGCACGTCCGGTGAGGGGCACGCACGTCCGGTGAGGGGCACGCACGTCCGGTGAGGGGCACGCACGCGGTGACGGGCACGCACGCGGTGACGGCCTCACAAGGGACACGTCCATCAGGTGACCTCAGCGCTTTCCCATTGGCCTCGAGGGAGCAGGCCTGGGCCTAGAAGTGACTGGAGGGCCATGGTGGGGGGAGGGGAATCCCGCTCGTGACCCTCTCTCTGCCAGTGGGGACTCTCCCTTTCTACTGGATGGGAACATTGTGGGAAAGACAGAGGGGTGGGCGAGGGGAGAGTGGGTACCACGCCTTCACAATGTTGCACATCCGTCACAACCACCTAGTTCCAAAACATTTTCGACACCCTCAAAAGAAACTGAAACCCCTGCACCTATAAGCAGTCACTTGCCACACGCCTCCTTCCACGCCGCCACTACCAACCCCCACACCCCGCCACACACAGCCCTCTCCCCCCGCCCATACGCACGTTCCCGATAGTCCCTGGCAACCACTTGTCAATCTGCTTTCTGTCGGTAGAGGTTAGCCTGTTTTGGAGATTTCCTATAGATGGAATCGTACGACCAAATGTGAGGCCTGGTGTGTCTGGCTGCTTTCACTTAGCATAATGGTTTCATCAGGGTTCATCCATGTTATTCACTGCTAGAGTATGGAAATACCACTGATTGTTGCAGATTGATCTTGGGTACTGCAGCTTTGCTGAGCATACTCAGATAGGGTTGGCGTATTAGTCCGTTTCTACACTGCTATAAAGAACTGCCTGAGAATGAGTAATTCATAAAGAAAAGAGGTTGAATTGCCTCATGGTTCTGCAGGCTGGACAGGCTTCTGCTTCTGGGCAGGCCTCAGGAAACGTGCAATCATGGCGGAAGGCGAAGGGGAAGCAAGCACCTTCTTCACATATTGGAGCAGGAGGAAGAGAGAGAGAACGTGCGCGAAGGGGGAAGGGCTGCACATTTTCAAACGATCAGATCTTGTGAGAACTCTATCACAAGAATGGCAAGGGGGAAGTCCGCCCCCGTGATTCTGTCACCTCCCACCAGGCCCCTCCTTCAACAGGTGGGGATTACAATTCGACATGAGATTTGGGTGGGGACGCAGAGCCAAACCATCTCGGGTTTTTCTTTTTTTTCCTTTTGATGGACTCTTTAGTGTCCTCTATATAAGAACATGCCATCTATGCACGTATGAATAGAGATGGTTTTACTTGTTCCTTTCCAATCTGGATGCCTTTTATTTCTTTTTCTCGACTAATTGCCCAGACTAGAACTTTGAGTACGATGTTGAATTAGAAGTGGCAAGAGAAGACATCCTTTTCTCATTCCTGATCTTAGGGGGAAGTCAACCAGTCTTTCGCCATTAAGTATGATATTATCTCTGGGTTTTTCATGGATGCCCTCTACCAGGTTGAAGAAATTTCTTTCTATTCCTGGTTTGTTGAATGTACTTTCATGAAAGGGTATTGCGTTTTGTCAGATGATCCTTTTTGTACATGATTAAGATGACCATGAGTCTCCCCCCCCCCCCGCGCCCCCCGCCGCTCCACCATGCATTCTGTTAATACGGTGTATTATATAAGTTGATTTTCACATGTTGAACCAACCATTAATATGGTGTATTATATAAACTGATTTTCACATGTTGAACCAACCTTACATTTGTGGGATAAATCCTGTTTGGTCATAGTGTATAAAGAGTGGTCAATAAACATTTCGTTGAAAGAATAGGAGTGGATCTGGCAAGCTTCTTGGAGGACAGTGCGTGTGTTAAAGAATCTGTAGCATGATGAGAAGCCAAGGCACTGGTGGGAGGAGGGGAGTTGCAACCAATTCATTAAGGCTGGAGAGTAGGATGCCAGTGGAGTAGTAGTGGTTGATGTGGCTGGGAAAGAGGTAGGCAGGAGCCAAGACATGGAGGCTCTATTATACCATGCTCAGGGTTTAGAATACCCTGTAGGCTACACTGAACCCACTGTGGTCTTTCAGCTTGGGAGTGACATGGTCTGATTTGCCTCTAGAAGGATCACTCTGGAAGCTGCATGGAGAATTGAACAGAGAGGATTGTGTGTGGAGAATAGAACAGAGAGGACTGAGATTGGAATTAGAAAGCTGCTGTATTATACCAGTCTAGAAATGACAGATATCTCAACTAAGACAATGGCATTGGTAGATAAGATTAGGGGACAGAGTCCATGCAAAGTTTAGGTAGTAAAATGGCACACAGTAGGCACTCACTACATATTACTCATACTGGCGAACCTAGCTGGAGACATGATAATTCATTGTCTCATTCTTCAAAAAATATTGAAGGGTAGCGCCAGGCATACTGTGTTAAGCATTGAGACAACACCAATGAGAAATACTCTGTTGTTTAAATAGGCCAGATTTTGTTTATCTACTCATCAGTTGATGAACAGTTCATTAAGTGATTTCCATGGCAGAGGAGGTAAATGTTGCCCTCTATCTTCTTAGATTCTCCAGCTAGGACTTAAATAAGACAGATTAACAAAAGAAAAGCATACAAAATTTTTTTACACGTACATGGGAGCCCTCGTAAGAAATACGAAGACTCAAATGAGCAATTACAGCTGAATACTTACATACTAGGGTGGAAAAAGTGTGTTAAATTGTGAAAACATAACAAGACAATGGGGTTTGGGCTAGGAGAGTTAATTGTGGAAAAGTCACTAAGAAGGTAAGAGTTGTTTAACAAGGTTTTTTTGGAGCAGCTTTCCCTCAAACCTGGACTCCCCATCTGGGGCAATAAGAATGTGTTTCTTCTTCCTGGTATACAGATAATACCTTTCACATCAGAGTTTCATCTCTTCCTTTCATGAAAAAAAAAGGAAGGTCAGCATGCTCTTCTTGCATCTGCTATTTTCAAGTGCCTTTAAACTCAAAATAATCAATATGCCAAAGTGGCATATTTTGAGGTGGCATTTGATCCCCTACATTACTGATTGGATAGTGTGAATAGTGTTGCCATGAACGCTCCTGTACAAGTGTTTGAACAGCTGTTTTAAATTACAGATGCTCCTCAACTTGGAATGGTATTACATCCTGATAAACCCATTGTTAGTTAAAACCATTATTAGTGTAAATTCATTTAATACAGCTATATTAGTCCATTCTCACACTGCTATAAATAACTACCTGAGACTTGGTAATTTATGAAGCATTTATTAATGGACTCACAGTTCTGCAGGCTTAACAGGAAGCATAACTGCAAGGCGTCAGGAAACTTACAGTCACAGCAGCAGGTGAAGGGGAAGCAAGCACGCCTTACTATGGTGGAGCAGAAGAGAGAGTGAGTGAAGTGGGGAAATGTCATACACTTTTAAACCATCAGATCTCATGAGAACTCACTCACTGTCTCAAGAACAGCAAGGGGAAATCCACCCCCATGATCCAATGACATCCCACCAGGCCTCTCCTCTGACACATGGGGATTACAATTTGACATGAGATTTGGGTGGGGATACAGAGTCAAACCATATCAACAGCTAACCTACCAATCATCATAGTTTAGCCCAGCCTACCTTAAACATGCTCAGAACACTTACAGTTAGGCTACAGTTGGGCAAAATCATATAATACAAAGTCAAATTTATAATGAAGTATTGACTATCTCATGTAATTTATTAAACATTGCACTGAAAGTGAAATACAGAATGGTTGTATGTGGTTGTATGTGTATTTTAAGTACTTTTATGTGTATACATTCTACTGAATGCATGTTGCTTTCATACCATCATAAAGTCAAAACATTGTAAGTCCAACCATTATAAGCTGGAAACCATTCATATTTGAGGTACATACCCATGAATACATTTACGGGTTTATTTCTTGCTTCCTAATTCTATTCCATTTATATATATATATATGTCTGTCCTTACACCTGTACCACAAAGTGTTGATAACTGTAGCCTTATAAGAAGTTTTGAATTTGGGAAATGTGAGTTCTCCAGCTTTGTTATTTTCCAAGATTATTTTGGCTATTTGAGGTCCCACACAATCACACATGAATTTTAAGACTGGCTTTTCCATTTCTGCCAAAAAAAAAAAAAGGTCACTGGGATTTTGATGCAGATTGTATTAAATCTGTAGATCACTTTGGGTAGTACCATCATCATAATAATATTGTCTTCTAATTCATGAACACAGGATATATTTCCACTTCTTTATGCTGTCTCTAATATCTTTCAGCAATGTTTTGTAGTTTTCAATGTACAAGTCTTGTACCTCCTTGGCCGAATTTATTCCTAAGTATTTTCTTCTTTTTGATGCTATTTTAAATAGAATTATTTTTTATTTTGTTAATTTCATCACAGATTGTTCATTGCTAGTGTGTAGAAATACAACTGATTTTTGCGTGTTGATCTTATATCCTGCAACTTTGCTGAATTCATTTATTAGCTCTATAGTGTTTTGTGGATTCTTTGGGGTTTTCCATATATAAGCTCATGTTCATCTGAGAATAAGATAGCTTTACTTATTCCTTTTCAATTTGGAAGGCTTTTATTTCTTTTTTTCCTAATTGCTCTGGCTAAGACTTCCAATACAATTTTGAATAGAAGTCATAACAGCAGGCATTCTTGTCTCATTTCTGATGTTAGGGAAATATCTTTCAGTCTTCTACCATTGAGTGTGATGTTAGTTTTGGGTATTTTATGAATGCTCTTTATCATGTTGTGGATTTTCTCTTCTATTTCTAGTTTGCTTACTGGTTTTTTTTTTTTTTCTTGTCATGAAAAAGTGTTCAGCTTTATCAAGTGATTTTTCTGCATCAACCAGAATAAACTTGCAGGATTTTTTTCCCCTATATTTTATTAATGTGGAGTTGACTGGTGGATTGATTGTCTTATGCTGAACCACTCTTGCATTATTGGGATAATTTCCACTTGAGCATGGGATATAACCTTTATAACATGCTGCTGGATTTGGTTTGCTAATATTTTGTTGAAGATTTTTGCATCTATATGCCTAAGGGAATATTATATTCACATATTCAATTGCATGCAATTTGTAATTTTCTTTTCTTGTGATATATTTGTCTGGCTTTGATGTCAAGATAATGGTGGCCTCATAGTATGAGTTGTAAAGTTTACTCTCCTTTTCTATCTCTTGGAAGAGTTTAAGAAGGATTAATGTTAATCCTTCCTCAAACATTTAGTAGAATTTACCAGTGAGGCCTTCTAGCACAATGCCTGGTACATAATATATGGAATCTAGGATTTATGTAGTCAGTCATTAACTATTTGTTGAATTAATAAATTGTCTCCCCAAGCAGGTTTCTAATCAAGGCACAAAGATTGAGTAATGAATGAAAGCAAAGTCAATGTATGTAGGGTATTAGTTTTCTAATACTGGGGTGGCAAATTACCACAAACTTACTATGGCTTAAAACAACACAAGTTTATTATCTTACAGTTCTATAGGGCAGAAGACTGACCCAAGTCTCAGTGGGCTAAAATCAAGGTGTCATCAGGGCTGCATTTCTTTCTGGAAGCTCTAGGAAAGGATCCTTTTTCGGGAGCCTGTAGTCCCAGCTACTTGGGAGGCTGAGTCAGGAGAATGGTGTGAACCTGGGAGGCAGAGCTTGCAGTGAGCCGAGATCGCACCACTGCACTCCAGCCTGGGCGACAGAGTGAGACTCTGTCTCAAAAAAGAAAGAATCCTTTTTCCTTTCTTTTCCAGCTTCTAGAGGCCACACACATTCATTAACTCATGGTCTCCTTCCTCCATCTTCGAAGCCAGTAACATTGCACCTTTCTGACTATTCTTAAGTAGTCACATCTCCCTTCGACTCTCCTCTTCTACCTCTCTCTTTCACTTTCAAGGCCTCTTGTGATTACATTGGGCAGACCTGGATAATCCAGGATATTCTCCCTATTTTGACATCAGCTAATTGGCAAACTTAATTCCATCTGCAACCTTAAGTCCCTCTTGCCATGCAACATAACATAGTCAAATGTTCTGGGGATTAAAATGTGGACATCACTGGGAGATCATATTCTTCCTAGCACATACAGTTTAGTCACAAGTTAATGATCAACATTTATTAGCTATATAATACTCTTAAGTTCAACATAAACTTTTCAGATGCTGATAAAACGGAATGGCATTTTACATTGATATATATTTCATTTCAAAACTTTTTCTACTTCTCAATGATTATTCTGTAGCAACAAATTTCTTTTAAATCAGAAATTTGGAAACACAACGAGACCTATCTCAAATCAAAGATGACTATCCCCTTTTGGAGTCAGACTACACATTCATTATTTTAGTCAAAATGAGACATAAAATTCAGGCCCCCAAGAGCTGCCAGTACCCACTTATGCAGGAGGTAGCTAGACGAAACAGGTGGCTTTCTACAAATAATTTTGCACCATCCCACCCCAGAGAGGTGGGTTGGAGTGTTTACTTATTACCTGGGATTTAATTATACTAGCTCTTGCAAGAGCCAAGTCTTGCAAGCTCTTGCAAGGCCATAAAATAGAAGGTCAAATCTTCTCCTATATAGAGAGGAGAGCAGCAGAGAAAACAAAATCCTTGGTAAATCTTTAAATAAAGTTCTATGATTTGAATATTTTATTCATTCTATTTTAACCCCCCAATACAGACATATTTATAAAAAAGAATGTTGTGATTTCTGGTGTAACTTGTTTAGGAACAAAGCCACAAATTTATTAATATTTTCTATTCCATGGGAAGAAAAAATGCTACATGGCAGAATAATTTTTAAAAATTTCCCATGATACTAAACTCTGATGTGTGATCATATAATAGACTTACATTGATTCCTATTTTAGTGTATTCAAGCAGATAAAAAAATCCCAAGTGTTCTGCGAGTTATATCATTTTCAGTATTTCTTATGCTGTATGCTATGGTTTAAATCTAGGCCTTTCAAATTGGCATTACTACCATATTTCTCAAACTGTATTCCCTTTCCCTTGAATATGTTATATAATTTTGTCCAGAACCCAGACATGTCAAGGTACGAAATCCCATGTTTTGGATACTAATATGTGTCTCATTAATTCATACAGTGGGATCATTCATTAATGCCCACATTGTAGACTCTCTCTCTGTCTCTCTACACACACACACACGTACACACTACATTCTTAGAAGATCATTCTGAGACCAGTGTGGAGGATAGGCTGTGCATTCCCAGTACTCTTTCACAGCTGTCTCTTTCCTCTGCCAGTGTTTTTCAAACTTTAGTGTGCTTATGAAACACCTAAGGATCTTATTAAAATTTAGATTCTGATTCAGTAGACCTGACTTGGTGCCCAAGAAACTGCATCTCTTTTTAAAAATCTTTACTTAGATATAATTGACAAATAAAAGTTGCATATATTTAAGAGGTACATATATTTAAGATGTTTCGATTTATGTTGTTTTTGATATATGATGTTTGATACATTGTGAAATGGTCACCACAAGCAAGCTAATTAAGATATATCTATCTCTTTGCCTAGCTACCTTTTTTGTGGTGAGAACATTTATGACTTTCTGTTTTAGCAAATTTCAAGTATACAATATAGTATTGTTTACTATAGTTACTATATCGTACATTAGATCTCCAGAACTAATTTATCTTGCATAAGTGAAATTTTGTACCCTTTGATCAACATCTTCCTGTTTCCCCCACACCACGGTCCCTAGCACCTAACATTCTACTGTCTGCTTTTAGGAGTTTGACCATCTTAGATTCCACATATGAGGTCATGAAGTATTTTTCTTTCTGTGTCTGGCTTATTACACTTAGCATAATATTTTCCAGCTTCATCCATGTTATCACAAGTGGCAGGATTTTCTTCTATTTTAAGTCTGAATAATATTTTATAATTGTGGGCATATTCCATCAGATATATATATATATATATATATATATATATATATATATATGATATATGATATATATCAGATTTTCTTTATCCCTCTATCCATCAATGAACACACTTAGGTTGTTTGCATATCTTGGCTATTGTGAATACTGTTACAGTGAACATGGGAGTGCAGATATTCAACATACTGATTTTATATCCTTTGGATATATACCAGAAGTGAGATTGCCAGATCATATGGTATTCTAGTTTTAGTTTTTTGAGGAAACTCTATGATGTTTTTCATAATGGCTGTACCAATTTATTTTTGCAGCAACAGCATACAAGGGTTTCCTTTTCTTCACATTACCACCATTTGTCATCTTTTTATCATTTTGATAATAGCTATTTGCTCTGGTTTGAGTGTTTTCCCCAAAAAAACATGTGTTGGAAACTTAATTCCCAATGCAACAGTGTTGGAAGGTAGGGCCGAATGGGAGGTGTTTAGGTTATGAGGACTCCACCCTCATGAATGGATTAATGCCAGTTACAAAAGCACCTAAGGCTGTGAATTTGAACTCTTGCTGTCTCTTGCCCTCTTTTTGCCCTTCTGCCATGTTATGATACAGAAAGAAAGCCTCTGCCAGATGTTGGCCTCTTGATCTTGGACTGCCCAGCCTCCAGAACTGTGAGCCAAATACATTTCTGTTCACTACAAATTACTCAGTCTGTGGTATTCTGTCATATCAGCATAATAAATTATAGTCCATAATAAGTTATAGTCCATAATAACAGACTAAGACACTATTCTAATAGATGTGAGGGAATATCTCATTGTGTTTTGATTTGCATTTCCCTGTGGGTTAGTGATGCTGAGCATCATTTATCTGTTGGCCTTTTATATTTCTTCTTTTGAAAAATTCTATTTGGGTCCTTTGCCCATTTTTAATTGGGTTGTTTGTTTCTTTTTTTTATTATTATTATACTTTAAGTTCTAGGGTACATGTGCACAACATGCAGGTTTGTTACATATGTATACATGTGCCATGTTGGTGTGCTGTACCCATTACCTCATCATTTACATTAGGTATATCTCCTAATGCTATCCCTCCTCCCTCCCCACTCCCCACAATAGGACCCGGTGTGTGATGCTCCCTTTCCTGTGTCCAGGTGATCTCATTGTTCAATTCCCACCTATAAATGAGAACACGAGGTATTTGGTTTTCTGTTCTTGCAATAGTTTGCTGAGAATGATGGTTTCCAGCTGCATCCATGTCCCTACAAAGGACACGAACTCATCCTTTTTATGGCTGCATAGTATTCCATGGTGTATATGTGCCACATTTTCTTAATCCAGTCTGTCACTGATGGACATTTGGGTTGATTCCAAGTCTTTACTATTGTGAATAGTGCCGCAGTAAACATACGTGTGCATGTGTCTTTATAGCAGCATGACTTATAATCCTTTGGGTATATCCCCAGTAATGGGATGGCTGGGTCAAATGGTATTTCTAGTTCTAGATCCTTGAGGAATCGCCACACTGTTTTCTACAATGGTTGAACTAGTTTACAGTCCCACCAACAGTGTAAAACTGTTCCTATTTCTCCACATCCTCTCCAGCACCTGTTGTTTCCTGATTTTTTAATGATTGCCATTCTAACTGATGTGAGATGGTATCTCATTGTGGTTTTGATTTGCATTTCTCTGATGGCGAGTGATGATGAGCATTTTTTCATGTGTCTGTTGGCTGTATGAATGTCTTCTTTTGAGAAGTGTCTGTAGTTTGTTTCTTACTAATGAGTTGTTTGAGTTTCTTACCCATTATCAGATATACAGTTTGCAAATATTTTCATCCATTCCATAGGTTGCCTTTTCACTCTGTTGATTATTTCTTTTGCTGTGTAGAAAGTTTTTAGTTTGATGCAATCCCAGTTGTCTGTTTTTGTTTTTGTTGCCTGTGATTTTGGTGTCATATAAAAAAAGTATTGCCCAAATCAATATCAGGAAGTTTTTTTCCTGTTTTCTTCTAGGAGTTTTATAGTTTCAGGTCTTATATACAAGTGTTTAATCAATTTTGAGTTGAATTTTATGTATAGTTTGAGAAAAGGGCCCAATTTCTTTCTTCTGCATGTGGAAATTCCGTTTTCCCAATATCATTTATTGAAGAGACTCTCTTTTTCCTGTTGTGTGTTCTTGGCACCCTTGTCAAAAATCTGTTGACAGTAAATGTGTGAATTTATTTCTGGGCTTTTCTATTCTGTTCCCTTGGTCGATGTGTCTATTTTTATGCCAGCACCATACTATTTTGATTACTGGAGACTTGTAGTATATTTTGAAATCAGGAAGTATGATTCCTCTAGCTTTGTTCTTCTTAAGATTGCTTTGCCTGGCTGCATGTGGTGGCTCACACCTGTAATCCCAGCACTTTGGGAGGCTGAGATGGGTTGATCACTTGAGGTCAGGAGTTTAAGAGCAGCCTCACTAACATGGTAAAACCCCGTCTCTACTGAAAAAATACAAAAATTAGCCAGGTGTGGTAGCTGAGGCAGGAGAATCACTTGAACCTGGGAGGCAGAGGTTGTGGTGAGCCGAGATTGTACCACTGCACTCCAGCCTGGGTGACAGAGCAATACTCTGTCTCAAAAAAAAAAAATTGCTTTGCCCTCTTGGGGTCTTTTGTGATTTCATATTAATTTAAATTTTTTTTTTATTTCTGTGAAGAACACCATTGAGATTTTGAGATTTTGATACAGATCACATCAAATCTATAGATTACTTTGGGTATTGTGGACATTTTAACAATACTAATTCTTTCAATCTAGGAATATGGAATATCTTTTATTTATCTGTGTCTTCTTTAATTTCCTTCATAAATGTTTTCTATATTTTCATTGTACAAGTCTTTCATTTCTTTGGTGAAGTCTATTCATAAGTATTTTATTCTTTTGTTGCTATTGTAAATAAGATTATTTTCTAATTTCCTTTGGGATAGTTTATAGTGTATAGAAACACCACTGACTTCTGTATGTTGATTTTGTATCCTGCAACTTTACAGAATTCGTGTATTAGTTCTAATAATTTTTTGTTGAGTCTTTAGAGTTTTCTACGTGTACGATCGTGTCATCTGCAAAAAGAGATGATTTTACTATTCTCTCCTATTTGGATGCTTATTTTATTTATTTATTTTTTTAAATTATATTTGAAGTTCTGGGGTACATGTGCAGAACGTGCAGTTTTGTTACATAGGTATACATGTGCCCTGGTGGTTTGGTGCACCCATCAACCCGTCACCTACATCAGGTATTTCTTCTAATGTTATCCCTCTCCTAACCCCCCACCCCCCAACAGGCCCTGGTGTGCGATGTTCCCCTCCCTGCTTCTATATGTTCTTATTGTTCAACTCCCACTTATGAGTGAGAACATGCAGTGTTTGGTTTTCTGATTTTGTGATAGTTTGCTGAGAATGATGGTTTCCAGCTTCATCCATGTCCCTGCAAAGGACATGAACTCATCCTTTTTAATGGCGGTATAGTATTCCATGGTGTATATGTGCTACATTTTCTTAATCCAGTCTATCATTGATGGACATTTGGGTTGGTTCCAAGTCTTCTGCTATTGTGAATAGTGCCACAATAAACATACATGTGCATGTGTCTTTATCGTAGAATGATTTATAATCCTTTGGGCATATGCCCAGTAATGGGATTGCTGGGTCAAATGGTATTTCCAGTTCTAGATCCTTTAGGAATCGCCAAACTGTCTTCCACAATGGTTGAATTAATTTACACTCCCATCAACAGTGTAAAAGCGTTGCTATTTTTCCACAACCTCTCTAGCATCTGTTGTTTCCTGACTTTTTAATGATCACCATTCTAACTGGCATGAAATGGTATCTCTTTTTTTTTTTTTAATGGTACATAAAGCTTTATTGTGGTATAATTTACATATCATAAAATGTGCCCATTGTAACTGTATACATTATTTTTTAGTAAATTTATGGTTTTAGAGCATTTTCATCATCTCAAAAACTTCCCTCAGCCCATATGCAGTAAATTCCCACTACCACCCCTAATTCCAAGCAACTATTGCTTTCATTTCAGTCTTTCTTTTAACATAACTTTTTTTTTTAATACTTTAAGTTCTAGGGTACATGTGCATAACGTGCAGGTTTGTTACATATGTATACTTGTGCCATGTTGGCTAATATCCAGAACCTACAAAGAACTCAAACAAATTTACAAGAAAAAAACAAACAACCCCATCAAAAAGTGGGCAAAGGATATGAATAGACATTTCTCAAAAGAAGACATTCATACAGCCAACAGACACATGAAAAAATGCTCATCATCACTGGCCATCAGAGAAATGCAAATCTAAACCACAATGAGATACCATCTCACACCAGTTAGAATGGCGATCATTAAAAAGTCAGGAAACAGCAGGTGCTGGAGAGGATGTGGAGAAATAGGAACACTTTTACACTGTTGGTAGGATTGTAAACTAGTTCAACCATTATGGAAAACAGTGTGGTGATTCCTCAAGGATCTAGATCTAGAAGTACCATATGACCCAGCCATCCCATTACTGGGTATATACCCAAAGAATTATAAATCATGCTGCTATAAAGACACATGTACACGTATGTTTATTGCGGCACTATTCACAGTAGCAAAGACTTGGAATCAACCCAAATATCCATCAGTGACAGACTGGATTAAGAAAATGTGGCACATATACACCATGGAATGCTATGCAGCCAAAAAAAAAGGATGAGTTCGTGTCCTTTGTAGGGACATGGATGCAGCTGGAAACCATCATTCTCAGCAAACTATCTCAAGAACAGAAAACCAAACACCGCATGTTCTCACTCATAGGTGGGAACTGAACAATGAGATCACTTGGACTCAGGAAGGGGAACATCACACACCGGGGCCTATCATGGGGAGGGGGGAGCGGGGAGGGATTGCATTGGGAGTTATACCTGATGTAAATGACGAGTTGATGGGTGCTGACGAGTTGATGGGTGCAGCACACCAACATGGCACAAGTATACATATGTAACAAACCTGCATGAAATGGTATCTCATTGTGGTTTTGATTTGCATTTCTCTAATACCCAGTCATGATGAGCATTTTTTCATATGTCTGTTGGCTGCATAAATGTCTTCTTTTGAGAAGTATCTATTCATATCTTTTGCCCATTTTTTGATGGGGTTGTTTTTTTCTTGTAAATTTGTTTTAAGTTCTTTGTAGATTCTGGATATTAGCCCTTTGTCAGATGGATAGATTGCAAAAATTTTCTCCCATTCTGTAGGTTGCCTGTTCACTCTGATGATAGTTTCTTTTGCTGTGCAGAAGCTCCTTAGTTTGATTAGATCCCATTTGTCAATTCTGGCTTTTGTTGTCATTGCTTTTGGTGTTTTAGATATGAAGTCTTTGCCCATGCCTATGTCCTGAATGGTATTACCCAGGTTTCCCTCTAGGATTTTTATGGTCCTAGGTCTTACATTTAAGTCTTTGATCCATCTTGAGTTGATTTTTGTAAAAGGTGTAAGGAAGGGGTCCAGTTTCAGTTTTCTGCCTATGGCTAGCCAGTTTTTCCAACACCATTTATTAAATAGGGAATCTTTTCCCCATTGCTTGTTTGTGTCAGGTTTGTCAAAGAAAAGATGGTTGTAGCTGTGTGGTGTTATTTCTGAGGCCTCCGTTCTGTTCCATTGGTCTATATCTCTGTTTTGGTACCAGTACCATGCTGTTTTAGTTACTGTAGTCTTGTACTGTAGTTTGAAGTCAGGTAGCATGATGCCTCCAGCTTTGTCCTTCTTGCCCAGGATTGTCTTGGCTATGTGGGCTCTTTTTTGGTTCCATCTGAAGTTTAAAGTAGTTTTTTCCAATTTTGTGAAGAAAGTCAGTGGTAGCTTGATGGAGATAGCATTGAATCTATAAATTACTTTGGGCAGTATGGCCATTTTCACGATATTGATTCTTCCTATCCATGAGTATGGAATGCTCTTCCATTTGTTTGTGTCCTCTTTTATTTCGTTGAGCAGTGGTGTGTAGTTCTCCTTGAAGAGGTCCTTCACATCCCTTGTAAGTTGTATTCCTAGGTATTTTATTCTCTGTAGCAATTGTGAATGGGAGTTCACTCATGATTTGGCTATCCGTTTGTCTGTTATTGGTGTGTAGGAATGCTTGTGATTTTTGCACATTGACTTTGTATCCTGAGAATTTGCTGAAGTTGCTTATCAGCTTAAGGAGGTTTTTGGCTGAGATGATGGGATTTTCTAAATATACAATCATGTCATCTGCAAAGAGAGACAATTTGACTTCCTTTTTTCCTATTTGAGTACGCTTTATTGCTTTCTCTTGCCTGATTGCCCTGGCCAGAACTTCCAATACTATGTTGAATAGGAGTGGTATGAGAGGGCATCATTGTCTTGTGCCAGTTTTCAAAGGGAATGCTTCCAGTTTTTGCCCATTCCGTGTGATATTGGCTGTGGATTTGTCATAAATAGCTCTTATTATTTTGAGGTATGTTCCATCGATACCTAGTTTATTGAGAGTTTTTAGCATGAAGAGGTATTGAATTTTATCGAAGGCCTTTTCTGCATCTATTGAGATAATCATGTGGTTTTTGTCTTTGGGTCTCTTTATGTGATGGATTATGTTTATTGATTTGCATATGTTGAACCAGCCTTGCATCCCAGGGATGAAGCCAACTTGATTGTGGAGGATAAGCTTTTTGATGTGCTGCTGAATTCAGTTAACCAGTATTTTATTGAGGATTTTCGCACTGATGTTCATCAGGGATATTGGCCTGAAATTTTCTTTTTTTGTTGTGTCTCTGCCAGGTTTTGGTATCAGGATTATGCTGGCTTCATAAAATGAGTTAGGGAGGATTCCCTCTTTTTCTATTGTTTGGAATAGTTTCAGAAGGAATGGTACCACCTCCTCTTTGTACCTCTGGTAGAATTCAGCTGTGAATCTGTCTGGTCCTGGATTTTTTTTTGGTTGGTAGGCTATTAATTACTGCCTCAATTTCAGAACTTGTTATAGGTCTATTCAGTAATTTGACTTCTTCCTGGCTAAGACTTGGGAGAGTGTATGTGTCCAGGAATTTATCTATTTCTTCTGGATTTTCTAGTTTATTTTCATAGATGTGTTTATAGTATTCTCTGATGGTAGTTTGTATTTCTGTGGGATCAGTGGTGATATCACCAATATCATTTTTTATTGCATCTACTTGATTCTTTTCTTCTTTATTAGTCTGGCTAGCAGTCTATCTATTTTGTTGAAGAAATTCCCATTTAAAAAAGGTTATATCTCTGATTAGTGCCACAACATGATGAACTTTGAAAATATGCTAAGTGAAGGCCAGGCGCGGTGGCTCACGCCTGTAATCCCAGCACTTTGGGAGGCCAAGGCGGGCAGATCACGATCCTGGATTCATTGATTTTTTGAAGAGTTTTTCGTGTCTCTATCTCTTTCAGTTCTGCTCTGATCTTAGTTATTTCATGTCTTCTGCTAGCTTTTGAATTTGTTTGCTGTTACTTCTCTAATTCTTTAATTTTGATGTTAGGGTGTCAATTTTCAATATTTCCTGCTTTCTCTTGTGGGCATTTAGTGCTATAAATTTCCCTGTAAACACTGGTTTAAATGTGTCCTAGAGATTCTGGTACGTTGTGTCTTCGTTCTCCTTGGTTTCAAAGAACAGCTTTACATCTGCCTTCATTTCATTATTTACCTGGTAGTCATTCAGGAGCAGGTTGTTCAGTTTGCAGTAGAAAATGACTTCACTTGCCCCAGACCTAATAATTTCCCTTGTTCCCACTTCTTCTTGGTGCTTTCCTCCTTTGTGTCTACCATCGTAACATTCATCTAACCATAGTTATCTTATGTAGATGTTGGGTGCTGTTGAGAAATGCACAAAGCAAATTAGAAGGAAGATGTGATTGACAGGAATTGTTTTTTACTGTGTATTCACTTTCCATGTATTTGTGCTAATCTCTCCATACAGGTCTTCTTTGGCAATGTGGATTCATCTGGGATAAAACACAATATTTTTAACCCTCCAATTATTGCTCGATACATCCGTTTGCACCCAACTCATTATAGCATTCGCAGCACTCTTCGCATGGAGTTGATGGGCTGTGATTTAAATAGTAAGTGCCAAGTCATCCTATATCCTTCTTCCCTCAACTGTGGGTAGGGCGACTAACTGTTCTAGTTATCCTGAGACTGGGGGAGGGTTCCCAGTATCAGGACACAAAATTGTCAGTGCTAAAACCAGCGCAGTCCTGGGCAAACCCAGAAATACCATTCAACCCAGCAACGCCATAACTGGGTGTATACTCAAAGGAATATAAATCATTCTGTCATAAAGACACATGTATACATATATTCATTTCCGCACGATTCACAATAGCAAAGGCATGGAATCAACCTAAATGCCCATCAACAACAGACTGGATAAAGAAAATGTGGTACATACATACCATGGAATACTATGCAGCCATAAAAAAGAATGAGTTCATGTCCTTTTCAGCAACATAGATGCAGCTAGAGGCCATTATCATAAATGAACTAATGCAAGAACAGAAAACCAAATATCACCTGTTCTCATAAATGGGAGCTAAACATTAAATGCACATGGACACAATAATGGAAACTCAGGAGGGGAGAGGTTGGGAGGGGGGTGTGGGTTCGAAGGTTACGTATTGGGTACTACACTCACTACCTGGGTGAGGGGATCATTCATACACCAAGCCTCAGTGACATGCAATTTACCCATGCAACAAACCTACCCATATACCCCCTAGAACCTAAAATAAAAGTAGAAGAAGAAAAGAAACAAGGAAAATTAAAGAGTCACACAAAGTGGGAAGAGCTGGCCAGAAAACAGATAACAATAACAGAATTGGCTGGGCGTGGTGGCTCACACCTGTAATCCCAGCACTTTGGGAGGCCAAGGTGGGCAGATCACGAGGTCAGGAGATCAAGACCATCCTGGCTAACACGGTGAAACCCCATCTGTACTAAAAATACAAAAAATTAGCTGGTCATGGTGGCGTGCGCCTGTAGTCCCAGCTACTCTGGAGGCTGAGGCAAGAGAATCACTTGAACCCGGGAGGTGGAGGTTGCAGTGAGCCGAGATCATGCCACTGCACTCCAGCCTGGGTAACAAAGCGAGACTCCATCTCAAAAAACAAAACAAAACAAAAAACCAATAACAGAATCTATGCAAAAGTTAACACCTGAGAAATGATATTATGATGACAGTAGCCCTAGAATATCAGTGGAGGCTGCTCAGTATAACTGATGCTGAAGCATGTCCTTGTGATAACCTTCTTTTTTCTTTTCTTTGAGGTTGCAGCATGCCGTTGGGAATGGAGAGTAAAGCAATATCAGATGCACAGATTACTGCTTCATCCTACTTCACCAATATGTTTGCCACCTGGTCTCCTTCAAAAGCTCGACTTAACCTCCAAGGAAGGAGTAATGCCTGGAGACCTCAGGTAAGAGGCAACAGATTTACTCTTTAACTGACTCAAAGCAGTGGTTGGGGAAAAAATGGGGGAAGCCCTTGACTGTTTCTTCCGAGGTATTTCTGTCAACTGTTAGTCCTAAAAAGAGTGTCAAGGAAGTTTGATTATGGGCTAATATCTGTCAAAGAATTGTAGAAGCTAAAGTCCATTTTACATATAAATATCAACAATTAGCTTTCTTTCCAGGTTTCTCATTACATCAATGGAAAGTAAACATTTACTGTGCATCTTAGTATCCCCAGGATGCGTCTAGGGATACAAAGGTGAATTGTGAAAAATTTTGGCCCTGAAGTTGCTTAGAGTTGAATAAGAGAGACTGATTAGCCAATAGAAAGTAGAGGCCTGGCAGCGCGGTGGCTCATGCCTGTAATCCCAGCACTTTGGGAGGCTGAGGCGGGCTGATCACAAGGTCAGGAGTTCGAGACCAGTCTTTTGCTGAGGCAGGATAATCACATGAACCTGGGAGGCGGACGTTGCAGTGAGCTGAGATCACGCTATTGTACTCTGGCCCAGGTGACCGTGCCTGACTCCGTCTCAAAAAAAAAAAAAAAAGAAAGAAAGAAAGAAAGAGTGAGGCTGGGCACAGTGGCTCACTCCTGTAATCCTAGCACTTTGGGAGGCCTAGGTGGCAGATCACCTGAAGTCAGGAGTTCAAGACCAGCCTGGCCAACCTGGTGAAACCTCATCTCTACTAAAAATAGAAAATTATCCGGGCATGGTGGTGGGTACCTGTAACCACAGGTACTCGGGAGGCTGAGGCAGGAGAATCGCTTGAACTTGGGAGGCAGAGGTTCAGTGAGCTGAGATCGTGCCATTGCACTCCCGCCCGGGTGACAAAGCGAGACTCCATCTCCAAAAAAGAAAGTAGAGTGAGAAATGCTGTGGTATGGTTAAGAGGGATTTGGGAATTTCTGGGAGTAAATGGTTACCAAGAGGCTACTAATCCAACTCTATTGCCCTCAGGTGAATAATCCAAAAGAGTGGCTGCAAGTGGACTTCCAGAAGACAATGAAAGTCACAGGAATAACTACTCAGGGAGTAAAATCTCTACTTACCAGCATGTATGTGAAGGAGTTCCTCATCTCCAGCAGTCAAGATGGCCATCACTGGACTCTCTTCTTTCAGAATGGCAAAGTAAAGGTATGCTGGTCTCCTTGGAAAGAAAGGAAAAAAAAAAAAACCACCTCTCCTAGAGCTTAGCATAACATAACAAGGTTGATATATGATCAAACTTTCAGGGCAACATTTATTAAGTACCTAAGGTAGCAAGACATTGTAAAAGGCATTCTGAGAGAACACGGTGACTTTAAGAAAAAGGTAAAGTACTGAGAAAAGGGCAGAGTAGATCCAAGAGTTGATTCTCCTCATCAGCACCTTGATTCCCAAGCCTTTTTGACCTTTAACTTTAGTGGTCCAGGAAGTCTTCATTCTTAATCTGGGTTTACTGGATAATTCAACAAATTGTGCTGATGAAAAGACATGACATAAACTCTTATCATCCCATGAGTAATGGGGGAAGGAATAGTTCCTCTCTTTGGTATTTTCTATATTCTTTGTTCACTAAGAGTTAACCATGATGTGGTCCTTACCAATCTCTCTAATATAGTCTCTTGCCACTTGGCTCTTTAAGCTCCATCCATACTAAGAAGTTCGGCCGGGCGCGGTGGCTCAGGCCTGTAATCCCAGCACTTTGGGAGGCCGAGACGGGCGGATCACGAGGTCAGGAGATCGAGACCATCCTGGCTAACGCGGTGAAACCCCGTCTCTACTAAAAAATACAAAAAATTAGCCGGGCGAGGTGGCGGCGCCTGTAGTCCCAGCTACTTGGGAGGCTGAGGCAGGAGAATGGCGTGAACCCGGGGGGCGGAGCTTACAGTGAGCTGAGATCCGGCCACTGCACTCCAGCCTGGGCGACAGACCAAGACTCTGTCTCAAAAAAAAAAAAAAAAAAAAAAGAAATTCTCAGGTCACTAAACACAGCACATTGTATCTCATATCAGGCTTTTAAATAGATACTATTTCTTCTACCTGGAACATTTTTCTAGCTGCGCACTACTGCCACTTTCACCTGACTCATTCTTTAAGTCTCAGATAAACATCATGTTCAAGAAGAATTCCCTTATCCATCAAGGCTGGATTAAAGACTTCACCAAACTGGCAGTTTGGTGAACTAAAGTCTAGACATTGGACATTCTAGAAGAAATTCCCATTTAAAAAAGGTTATATCTCTGATTAGTGCCACAACATGACGAACTTTGAAAATATGCTAAGCGAAGGCCGGGCGCGGTGGCTCATGCCTGTAATCCCAGCACTTTGGGAAGCCGAGGAGGGTGGATCACGAGGTCAGGAGATCGAGACCATCCTGGCTAACACAGTACAACCCTGTCTCTTCTAAAAATACAAAAAATTAGCCGGGCGTGGCGGCGGGCGCCTGTAGTCCCAGGTACTCAGGAGGCTGAGGCAGGAGAATGGCGTGAACCCGGGAGGCGGAGCTTGCAGTGAGCTGAGATTGCGCCACTGCACTCCAACCTGGGCCACAGAGTGAAACTCAGTCTAAAAAAAAAAGAAGAAAATATGCTAAGTGAATAGGCCAGACATAAAAGGATATAGATATTGTATGATTCTACTTATATGAGTGTGTTAGTCAGGGATATCCAAAGAAACAGAACCAATAGGAGATTCTGTCTGTCTGTCTGCCTTCTCTCTCTGGATGAGCTAAACTCTTTTAGTTCAAGACTGAAAGCAGGAAAAAGCAGATGTTCCAGTCCAAAGGCAGTCAGGCAGCAAAAATACTTTCTTACTTGGGGAAGACTCAGCCTTTTTGTTCTATTCAGGCCTTCAACTAATTGGATGATGCCTGTCCACATTAGGGAGGGCAATCTGCTTTACTCAGTCTACTGACTTCAGTGTTAATCTAATTCAAAAACACCCTCGGAGAAATACTCAGAATAATGTTTGAGTAAATATCTGGGCACCTTATAACCAAGTAAAGTAGATACATAAAAATAACCATCACAAGTCCACCCCTTGTCAATGTAGCACCCACCATACACATCTCCTTTATCTCTAAATAGAGACAGAAATGAGGTCCTAATTCCACCTAACATGAGATGACAAAACTTGACTGGTATTGATAACTACCTTCTTCTACTACCCATTCTGTGTTGACTTTGCCTTCAGCAAGCATCTCAGCTGATTGTGGTTCTTTACCTGATGGGGTGACCCGAACCTTTATTCCTGAAGAGCGTGGGCCATTAGTAGTCCTGCATGGATTGGGTTGCTGTAGTTTCCCATTGACCAGAATCATAGGGTGTGGTAATAGTAAGAGATACTCTAAGGGATCTATTATATTCTAGACACACTCTTCCATACCTCCATTGTGAAGTAGTAGTCCAGTTTCCTTCCAGGAAGGACAAAACGCTGCCCCTTCCATGATTAACATATTCTAGTGTAATCAGCCTGCTGCCAGATAGCTGGCTGATCATCCTGGGAAATACTGCCATACTGGGGACTCTGTGTTTGTCTCTACTGCTATCAGATTGGGCCCTTAGCAGTGGCCATAGACAGGTCAGCCTTGTTGAATAGAAGTCCATGTTGCTGAGCCCACGCATAACCTCTATCCCTGCCACCATGGCTACTTTGTTCATGAGCCCATCAGGCAGTGACATAGGTGGCTAAGTAAAGAGGATGACTGGTATCCACAGAACAGGTCATCATATCTACTTTTTTTTTTTTTTTTTTTTTTTTTTTTTTTTTGAGATGGAGTCTTGCTCTGTCACCCAGGCTGGAGTGCAATGGCACGATCTCGGCTCACTGCAACCTCTGCCTCCCGGGTTCAAGCATTTCTCATGCCTCAGCCTCCCAAGTAGCTGGGACTACAGGTGCACATCACCACACCTGGCTAATTTTTGTATTTTTAGTAGAGACAGAGTTTCACCATGTTGGCCAGGCTGGTCTTGAACTCCTGACCTCAGGTGATCTTCCTGCCTTTGCCTCCCAAAGTGCTGGGATTACAGGTGTGAGCCACTGCACCCGGCTCATCATATTTACTTGATTACTGAAATCCTTATCTGCTGAGGTCACCCTTTGTTGAGCACTCACATGGGACATAAATATCTTCACATCCTTCGCCCATTCAGAGAGATCTGTCTGCATACCTCTTCCCCAAATTTCTTTGTCACCTGTTTTCTAATCATGTTCCTTCCAAGTCCATATCTGGACAAAGCACTGACTACAGCCCATAATTTGACATACAATTGCACACCTGGCCATTTCTTCTTCTAAGCAAAGTCCACAACCAGGTACACTGCCTAAAATTCTGCCCACTGTCCTTCATGGATATCTCAGATAGAGACTGCCCACTTTTGTGTAGTACCTGCATCTCATGCAAAACCATTGGTAAACCAGGCCCGAGACTCCTCTTCCTCTGTAAACTGATCATAGGGAACTCCCAATGAGGCCATAAGTGCAGGCTGGGAGAGAGAAGGCAGGGTAGCAGAAACAGGCACCATGGACATTTGGGCTACTTCTTAATGTAATTTACATGTGCCTTCAGGACCTGCTCAGACCTAACCATGTATATACCACTTCCATTTGATGATGGAGTGCCATTATTCATACCCAACTTTATGGCTTGGTAGATCAGATAACACCTAGTTCATGATGGGCAGTTCAGGTCACATGGCAACTTGGTGGTCTGTGGCTAAGCATTCAGTATCTACTAAGGCCCAGTTGTAGGCCAAGAGCTACTCACAAAAGGAGAATAGCTATTCACAGAGGATTACAGGAGGATTTCTCACTATAATAGCCCCTGCTCCATAAGTCAGGGAACCAATGTGAAGATCCTGCTAGCTGCTCAATGTATCTGTTCCAATTACGCATTCCAGGACTGGGGAAATAACCACAAGATAGGCTCACAGATCCTCTGCATCCACTTTGAGATGGACTTGAGCTAAAATTCCATTGATCATTTGACCCTCCATAAGCCCATACTCTTGACTGGTGGACCACAGTGACATTTTGGGTCTCCAGAAATTAGTGCCAGTTCAGAGCCATTGTCCAGTAGTCCCTAAAAGGTCTGATTAAGTATTTTTCTTCAATGCACAGTTATTCTGATAGAAAGGCCATATGTCCCTTTGGGGAAGGCTGAGAGAAAGTAACAGTATTCTTGGCAGTGTACCAGAGTCCTTCCTCAAGGAGACTGAGCCTCCCCTTCATTCAAGTAGTGCTGGATCTGTAAACTTGCTCAAGTCTGGGAATTGATTGAGAGGCCGTAACTCTGTTTTTATTATTCAAGTTAGACTTTTTTCACTTGACCTAGAACTTTTCCGCTTATACAGATCAAGTATTTGGTAGGCATTCTATCTATATCTTATCTAGGAACACTATAATCTACTAGCCAACACCATAGTCATACTATTCTAATTGCTGCTTTGACTCTGCTATCCCTTATGGTAACCACACTTACCTTGCCTTTGGCAGTTGAGTGCTGCCCCTTTTCCCCTGTCACCCCAGGATCCAATTTTTCCCATCGTATTTAGGTTTTCTAATTCAGTGAATGCAGGTCCCGCTGTAAGGTGTCACCTACAGAGAAGAGTGATCACAGAGCCCTTCGAGGATGCTGAGGTTCCTCTGACAAATTTATTTCTCAAAGTAATGGTGAGATCTGTGTCTTCTGAACTCTCCCAGTGTTGGTGAGTAGGTCTTAAATGACAAATTAACTCAAGCATTTCAATCTCCTTTCTTCTACGTTAAACCAGGGCAAGTTTGAAATTTCTAGTTTGCTCACTGTGGGCCATCTTTTGGTCTGTGTTTCAGTCAACCAATTAAACCGTTAGAGGCCTTCCTAATTCCCTGAGATGCAACATTAAATCCAGAATGTCTGCTTAGTGGGCCCATGTCAATAAATTTGGCCTAATCCAACTTTATGTGCCTTCCACTATTATCTCACATCCTTAGTACCCATTCCTATACATATCCTCTGGATTCCTGTTTGTGTAAATTAGAAAACTCAAGTCATTCTTTTGCAGTGTAGTGCATCTTGTCATGGGTCACCTTCATACCTCACCTCGCCTGCTGGGACTTGAGTGTAGTTAGAGATCTAATAACAAAGAGGGGTGGTAGGGTGGGTCCTGAAGGCAATCAGCATTATCTTGCATGGCAGTTGCCTCAGGGGAGGCCATTACAGTTTCCACAGGCAGTGCAGGGTTAATCCACTTAGACTGGAGTGGAGACACTGCCACCACAGGGATGGAGAGACAACTTTCACTGGCAAAGAAGACTCATCAATATTTAGTAGCTCAATGTCCCCAGCTTAATCAGGGTCTTCCACACATACCTAATCCAACTTATAGTGCCCCATTCTTTCCCAATCAATGCCCTTGCTTGAACAGTAGAAACCCTGCAAAGCTGGAAGTTTGACTTGCTTTGTAATTCAGTTAGTCACGGGATGAGATTTGGCATTTGATTTTCAGCAATCTCAGCTCTGTGGCTACAGTAGATAAGGGTCTCCTTCAGGGCATACATAGAATCTGTCAGGTCATTTATGCAGCTCTTGAGCTGGGAATTCAAATTTCTGAGCTCCTCCTTTTCTTTCATCACTTTTTCCAGCAACATTAGCAGCAACCGACTAATCTCATCATTTCATTAGTTTGACAAATATGTTCATAAATGTCAATATACATAGTCACCAAGACCCTTGCTTCTTATAAGTAGTTATTAGGAGTATCCAATGGAGATATTTTGCATATACATATATTTTGAGATGGAGTCTCACTCTGTCGCCCAGGCCAGAGTGCAGTGGCGTGATCTCAGCTCACTACAACCTCCATCTACCAGGTTCAAGGGATTCTCATGCCTCAGCCTCCCGAGTAGCTGGGATTACAGGCACCTGCCTAATTTTTGTGTTTTTAGTAGAGACAGGGTTTTGTCATGTTGGCCAGGCTGCTCTCGAACTCCTGACCTCAGGTGATCCATCCGCCTCGGCCTCCCAAAGCGCTGGGATTACAGGCGTGAGCCACTGCGCCCAGCCTGGCCTGCATATTTCTATTACCAGATCATGCCGTGGACAATTTTTACTACTGAAAATAGTCAGTAGTGTCTTTAAATTTCATCAGATTACAGAACCAATTCCAGAAATCCAATAACAAATGTATAAAATTTATCCTTGAAGTTCTGTTCCTTTAGAATCACTCTTGGTGTGAAAATCTATATTAGTCATGGTTCCCAAAGAAACAGAACCAAGAGGAGACACACGCGCGCACGCGCGCGCGCACACACACACACTTATAAGGAATTAGCTCATGTGATTATGGAGTCTGACAAGTCTCAAGATCTGCAGGATGAGTTGGCAACCTAGAGACCCCTGAGAGCTGATTTGTAGTTCCAGTTCAAAGATCAGCAGGCTGCAGACCTAGAAAGAGTTAAAATGTTTTAGTTTGAGGCCAAAGGCAGAAAAAAAACAAAACCGAAGTCCCAGTTTAAAGGTAGTCAAATAGAAGGAACTGTCTCTTACTAAGAGGACAGTCAGCCTTTTTGTTATATTTAGCCCTTCAACTGATTGGATAAGTTCCACCTACACTGGGGAGGACAATCTGCTTTACTTAGTCTATCAACTCAAATGTTAATCTCACCACAAAACACTCTCACAGACACACATAAAATAAAGTTTAATCAAATATATGGGCACCCCATGACCCAGTCAAGTTGACACATAAAATTAACCACCATAATGAGGTATCTAGAGTAGGCAAATTCATAAAGACAGAAAGTAGAAAAGAGGTTACCAGGGGCTTGGAATGGGGAGGAAATGGAGAGTTATTTTTAATGAGTACAGAGTTTCTGTTTGGGGTGATGAAAAAGTTCTGGAAATGGATAGTGGTAATGGGTGCACAATATTGTGAATATACTTAATACCACTAAATTGTACACTTAAAATGATTAAAATGGTAAATTTTATGTATATTGTACAACAACAAAAAAGGCTATATCACTGACAATACATTGTTGTATTTGGCAAAGAAAGGGGAATCTCCAGCCCCCTCATCAAAAAAAACCCCACAAACTTCCATTTTAAAATAATGAGCTGAAATCATAGCAGAGAGAGGTGAATAATGAGCAAATATAAAAAGGAAGACCTGAAACTCTAAACAGCTCCTCATTACCCGCTCCCCTCCAGGCCCTGGTAACCACATTCTACTTTTTGTTTCTATGAATTTGACTACTTTAGATACCAAATATAATAAATTTCTATATATCTATATATTTTTAACTCCATAATATATATATATTTTTATATATATTATATATATTATATATAATATATATTTTATATATTCAAGTAACAAACTTTTATATTGTTTAAAAGGTAAATGTTTGTTTAGATTTACACACATAGTAACCTCTTTTTTGTCTTTATTATTGTGTTTCAACCTCTGGTTGACAGAGTGAGACTCCATTTCTAAAAAATAAAAATAAAATTGTATCCTATTTAAAAAAAAAAAAAGCAAAAGCAAATCGTGTGCATTTTATAAAAGGCATATCTAAAACATTAGATACAGAAAAGTTGCAAGACAAAGATAGGAAAAGAAGTTATGCAAATATCTAAAAGATTGATTGCAGCTCTATTGATAGCAGAAAAATAGACTTTAAAGCAAGAAAGTATTACTGGAGATTAAGAATGTGATTTCATGGCCAGATGTGGTGGCTCACGCCTGTAATCCCAGCACTTTGGGAACCCAACGCGGGCAGATCACGAGGTCAGGAGATCAAGACCATCCTGGCTAACAAGGTGAAACCCCATCTGTACTAAAAAAAAAAAAATACAAAAAATTAGCCGGGCATGGTGGTGGGTGCCTGTAGTCCCAGCTACTCAGGAGGCTGAGGCAAGAGAATGGCATGAACCCAGGAGGTGGAGCTTGCTGTGAGCAGAGATGACGCCACTGCACTCCAGCCTGGGCGACAGAGTGAGACTCCGTCTCAAAAAAAAAAAAAAAAAAAAAGTGATTTCATAATAATCAAAGGTCTCTGAGAAAATAAAATTTGAATTTATATTACGTAATTACATAGCTTCAAAATATTTAAAGCAGAAACTGATAGAAAAAGGAAAATGGACAAATTCACAATTTAGAGTGCTAGATTTTAACACATTTCTCATCAAGTGATGGAACAATGTATAGAAATAGAACAGTTAACAATTCACAAGTTTGATCTTATAGACATATTTAGAAAATAGCACCTTGAAATTGCAGAATTACACATTCTTTGGAAGTACACAAAGGAAACATGTTAGAATTTTCCATTTTAAGCTACAAATAAAGTAGTCTCAAATTTCAGATAATATAAAACATGTTTTCTGGTCACAATACAATTAAAGTAGATATAAGTAAGAAAGAGATAACTGTAAAATCTTCCTATGTTAGAAATCAAGAAATATACTTTTAAACCCATATGTCAAAGAAGAAATCATAAATTAGAAAATATTTTAAACTGAATGATAACAAGGCATGACATATTAAAATGTGGGAATCAGCTAAAGCAATACTTAGAAGGAAATGTATAGCCTTAAAAACATATATTAGAAAAGAAGAAAGCCTGAAAATTCATGAGCTAAGGTATGTCTCAAGAAGCTAGGGGAACAGCAAAATAAACCAAAAGGAAGTAGAAGCAAGGAAATAATAAAGATATGAAGTAAATGAAGTAAAAAAGAAACATACAATAGAGAGAATAAACAAAACCAAAAGTTGGTTCCTTGAAATTGACAAACTTCTGGCAAGAGCAATCAAGATGAAAAGAAGGCACAAATGATATCAGAAACTTTAAAAAATTGGACATCAATAAAGATCCCACAAAAATTTCTGCCAATATAAAAAATGAGAATACTTATTAATCTTTTAACAGTAAGTTTGGAAAATTAGGTAAAATGGATTAATCCCTGGTAAATACAACAAGAATGAATAAAAACCTTGAAACTCCTAAAACCTTTGAGAAACTGAATTTGTATTCAAAATTCTTCCCGCAAAAAAAAAATCCAGATCCAGATGGCTACATTAACTACATTCTACCAGTTTTTCAAGGGAGAAATAATATTAACCTTACAAAACTTCTTCCAGAAAATGGAAAAAGATGGTATGTTATTCAATTCTCTTATAATAATAGCATAACATTGACAACCAAACCCAACATGAAC
Organism: Macaca nemestrina; assembly: GCF_043159975.1. Lineage (NCBI taxonomy): Eukaryota > Metazoa > Chordata > Mammalia > Primates > Cercopithecidae > Macaca > Macaca nemestrina. The sequence goes on from NC_092145.1 coordinate 1,060,478, forward strand.
AGTATTAGAAAGGAAGATAATAGGCCCATTTTATTCATAAATATAAATCCCAAACAAAATGTTAGCAATATGGATCCAAATTGGATTTATGTTAGGAATGCAAGGTTGGCTTATACATTAGAAAACTGATATAATTTATCACAGTGATAGACTGAAGGATTATACATATTGGATATCCTAAACAGTGCAATAAGATGAGAAAAAGAAGGAAAATATGTAAGGATTGAATATGATGAAAGGGGAAAACTCATTGTATATGGAAGATATGATGGCATAGATAGAAAATCCAAAGGAATTTATATATAAATTATTAGAATTTAAAAAATTTTTCAAGCTTGCTGAAAACAAAATAAATACCAAAATTAATTGTATTTCTGTATACCAGAAACAGTTGGAAAAATAGTTTTAAATAGCATTTTAAAATTCCAAGCACGAGTCACACATTCCTGTCAGATAATGGCAGCTGCCTAAATCTCTCCACACAGTCTTCAAAAACCATACATACACATACACACACACAATTTTAAATTATGACTAAAACCACCCATAACCCATCTACAGAATAACCAGAAGATAAAAAGTACTGAAAGTTTATATTTACAAGTAGAAAATAAATCTACAAATCTAGACAACCTTGCTCCAGAGAGAAACCCTGTCTCAAAAAAAAAAAAAAAAAAAAAAGAAAGGAAGAAAGAAGAAAGCAAATGTTGGAACTTAACTGTCCTATAAAAACAAAAGTGAATCACGAAATCACAAGACCCACAGACCTCTTTGGTCCCATCTGTTAAATAAATTGCACTTCCATTTATCAACAGTAGAGCGTACTCCTGGCTCAGAAACCTAGTAAGGCACCCAGCCCTCATGTCTGCCTACATAAATCACCTCTTTTGCTGAAACAAGAAAATGTAAGGAATTTCTAAATGAATAGAAAATAGCACATGAGGCAGATGGTATTAATGTTCTTGAGTTTTTATTCCCTCTTTCCTTGAAAACCTCATCAACTTTAGGCATGGCCATGTGACTCATTTTGATCAATAGAATGTGATTGGACATGACATATACCACTTCCAAACAGAAGCTTTAAATGTGATTTTGTGTTTGACACTCTTGTGCCACTGCTCCAGGCTCCAGACTTTGAGCCTCTAGAATGATGAGTGAATAAATTTATTTTGTTTTAAAGGCACCAAGTGTGTAGTGAATTTGTTACAGTAGCCCTAGAAATCTAATACTAACAAAAACAATGTTAGAGTTGAATTAGAAGTGTCAGTGAGAACTTAGGAATTAAAAAAGCATATTCTTAGCACTGTTCGCTGAAGGAATCTAGAAGTAATTACACTGCAGTAATAACAAGCCCATCGCATGCCCAAATCTTGGTCTCTAACTGCCATTTTCCATTCAAAAGAATCTGAGCTCCCTAGAGAAATGACTTTTTCAAGGCTGGATCAAGGAAACTGCCAGGTGATCTTAGATGATCTTGGTGATCTTGATGTGCCAGAAGATAAATGGGATCATGGGAAAAGAACACAGCAACTGGCCCGAAGGGCTTCCTGTTGGCTAGATTTGAGACAATTTGAGCATCAAAAGGAATAATGAGGGTAATGGATCATAATTGGAAAATCAGTTTGCAACCATCAATATACTATTGAATACTTGTAAAGAACTTTAAGGGTTGCTAATACCATTGGATAAAAGCTTGTTGTGAAACAGAATATTTGCATGATCTCAAAGTCTCACTCCACAAATTGTTAGGAAAAGTCAGGAGATTGAGACCATCCTGGCTAACACAGTGAAACCCCGTCTCTACTAAAAATACAAAAAAAAAAAAAAATTAGCAGGGCCTGGTGGGGGGCACCTGTAGTCCCAGCTACTCGGGAAGCTGAGGCAGGAGAATGGTGTGAACCCAGGGGGGCGGAGCTCGCAGTGAGCTGAGATTGTGCCACTGCACTCCAGCCTGGGCGACAGAGCGAGACTCCGTCTCAAAAAAAGAAAAAAAAATTGAGGCAGAATTTCGCTATGTTGCCTGGGCTTGTCTCAAACTACTGGGCTCAAGCAATCCTCCTGCCTCAGCCTCCTGAGTAGCTGAGACTATAGGGGCATGCCACTATGCCTAGTTTAAGAGGTAGTATTTAAACTGAGACCCGAAGGGTAAAAAAACATGGATAAAAGAAGAAACAGAAGGGGTAAGAGCCTTCCAAGCAGAGGGAATCACATATACAAAGGCTCTCATGTTAAATAAAACAAGAGTTGACATTGTTGAGAAACTAAAAGATTAGTTTATCTGCGATGCAGTAGAATAGGAGGAATGCAGTGGGAGAATAGATCAGAGACTTGGGCTGGGGCTATATTAGGCAGAGCTTGGAGACCAGAATAAGGGGGCCAAGGTGGGAACAAACCAATTAAATTGGCATTTCTCCCCGGGGGGTGGGGGCAGGGAGCTAGCCCATGCATCATTTTTTAAAAGCTCCAAAGGCGATTCCAATAAGCAGCCAGGGTTGGGAACCTAGGGGGGACATGTAGCTAGATTAATGAAGATGGCCCAAACTTCTTTTGTTCTGATACCTAAACTCTCTGTAGGAACACAGTGCTACTTTACAGTGCATTCGCCAGGAAAAGTCTCTTCCCATTTGGAATCTGAAGTTAAACCGACACCACACTTGAAGATGCCAGGATTGTTAGAGGAAAATGTCACCCAATAGTCCCAGGAAGCAGGAGCCCTTTTGTTGCTATTTAACCACTTCTTTCCGGTATGGTGGCAAGTTGCCTCCTTACACACAAACTGCCTCAGGAGATCCTAAGGATATCATGGTGTCTGTCCTTGCAAGAGCATGCACTATGGTAGGACATTACCTTCATTCTGTTCCTTTTTCTCCAAGACTCTTGCGTATTCTCACCATTTGGCTGGACTTTCTTCTGTAGGTTTACCTCGGAATCCACACAAAACCCACAGGGTTTTAGAGTTGCCTTGAATTACACACTTGAACATTCGGATCTTCATTTTCCCAAACATCCACCCAGTTATAGGTGGCCTTTGCTCCAAAGTCCTGGAGTAGCAAGATGCCTTGAGTCTTAGACTGTCTTCCCACTTCTTTCTCTCTGTATTCCCTCCTGCCAAGGTTGCCCAGCCACATTAAATTGCATGCCTTGCTGTGTTGCATTCGTTATCATTCTAAAGTTGTCACCAACATGTGGGAAACCAGTTTATCTAACTAATAATGATAGCTACCATTTTCTGAGCTCTTACTGTGTACTCTTCTTGCCACAGCAAATGCATTGACAAGGGAGTCTGCTGGCCAAAGCCTGACTCTCATCTCCAGATGATCCAACACAGGTGCTGTGTGTGACCCGGGACAAAGCACTTAATATCACCGAGGTTTGGAAAGTGGGTGAGAACATTCTAGATATAAGGCCTAGCTAGAGTGAAGGCCTCCAAAGCAGGGTGCTCTTAATTCTAGATGTCCCAGATGCATGGGACAGAGTAATCTAGTCATCTTCCAGGATTTAATCCTGGACTACTGGAAACAACTAGAAGTGAGAAAAGCATCTGTGCTTTGCAGTGACCACTGTCCTGTCAGACAATCAATAAATGCTATCTTTCCTCTTTCAGGTTTTTCAGGGAAATCAAGACTCCTTCACACCTGTGGTGAACTCTCTAGACTCACCGTTACTGACTCGCTACCTTCGAATTCATCCCCAGAGTTGGGTGCACCAGATTGCCCTGAGGATAGAGGTTCTGGGCTGCGAGGCACAGGAGCTCTACTGAGAGTGGCCACAGCAGCACCTGCCAGTGCCCGCACCCCTCCCTCCTCAGCTCCAGGGCAGTGTCCCTTCCTGGCTTGCCTTCTACCTTTGTGCTGACCTTCGGTTTACTTCCTGCCCCACATTGTCCATGGCCCCATTATTTTGCTATGTATTTAAACTATACAGTCCTAGCAGACACTGCCTTGAAGCCTCCCGAATTAACTATCATTAATCCTGCATTTATTTGGTGGGGGGCCAGGAGGGTGCATCCAATTTAACTTAACTCTTACCTATTTTCTGCAGCTGCTCCCAGATTATTCCTTCCTTCCAATGTAACTAGGCAAAAAGTTGTTTTTGCTTCCTTACACATAGACATAATTATGTTATTTAGTCATGAGGGGCACATTCTTATCTCCAAAACTAGCAGTCTTAAACTAAGAATTATAGATAGGGTTCAAGAATCCCTAAGTTTCCTGAAATTATATGGGACATTCTGTATAAATGCAAATGTGCATTTTTCTGACGAGTGTCCATAGATTTAATCTCAGAAAGATGTAGACATAAAACCATTTGGTCTTAACTCTGACCAATAAAAAATAAGTCAGGAGGATGGAATTGTTGAAAGCTTTGAAACAAAATAACTATGTCTTCTTGAAATTTGTGATGGCCAAGAAAGAAAATGATGATGATGATAGGCTTCTAAGGACATATATTTAATATTTCTGTTAAAATATGAGGAAAATCCATGGTTATCTGGGATAGGAGATACAAACTTTGTATTTTGTATTTGGCCTACTTTGTAATAAATGCAGATGGATTTTTTAAATCTTTGAGGTAGTGCCACATAAAGTCCTAAAGATCTAGCAAATTCTTTGAAAAATCATAAATTTCCATAATGAATCCTGGGGGGACAGGAAGAAAAGGAACTGATAGCAAACAGTTCAAAATTTTGTTGACATCTGCTGTACTAAGAGGCACATGCCCTGAGATAGGAGTTCAACAGACTCTGCAGATAAAACAGGATGCAGTAAAGAAGCTGGCCAAACCTGCCAAAACCAAGATGGCAGCAAAAGCTTCCTCTGGTGGTCCTCACTGCTCGTTATACACTAATCATAACGCATTAGCATGCTAAAAGACATTACCACCAGCACCACGACAGTTTACAAATGCCATGGCAACATCCAGAAGTTACTGTACATGGTCTGAAAGGAAGAGGAACCCTCAGTTCCAGGAATTCCACACCCCATTCCTGGAAAACTCATAAATAATCCACCCCTTGTCTAGCAGGTGATCAAGAAATAATCATAAAAATAGCCAACCAGCCTATGGAGTAGCCAACCTTTCATTCTTTTATGTCTTAATAATTTGCTGTCACTTAAGTCTGTCAGCTCGCTCTTGAGTTCCTTCCTGTGCAAAGCCAATAACCTATGTGACTTCTCAAGTTGAACCCCAGCTTTGAGGTTCGCCCTGTGACACAACACAACAACAGCATAGTCTGCCCTATGAGTGCTTACTGTGCTATAATAATGCACTCAGTTTACTCTCTCCCTCTACTAATTTCCTGCTGAAAATAACACAACAAAAATGTAATGGGAAATTTTATACCATGACTGAAAACTAGAGTCCCACTTACATAGTTGAAGTATCAAGGAGGTCAGAAGAAAATTGGACTGGTGAAAACTGAAAAAACACTCCAGCCTGCCATGTCACCACACAGTAGGATTCCCCATCTTGCCCTCCACCCCAATAATATTGCGAAGGGTTTACTGCTCCTTCCATCTGCCTGACCCCATCACTAAGACTACACAGAATCTCCTGATTTAGTAAAGGGGACTGGAGGCAAGGATAAGTTATAGAGCAGTTGGAGGAAGCATCTGAAGATTGCAACCCAGGGCAATTTGAAAATAGGAGATCCTAATATGAAAGAAAAATGGATCCCAATCTGAGAAAAGGCAAAAGAATGGCTACTTATTTTCTATGCTGGAGTATTTTCTAATAATCCTGCTTGACCCTGAGCTGACTGCTTTGGAAACTATAACATAGCTGTCACAGTATGGTCACAATCCACAAATGATAAAGGTGAAAATGGTTTATAGCCCTGTGAAGTTCTTAACATTTAGAGGCTAACTTACAGAAATGAATAAGTTGTTTTGTTTTATAGCCCGGTAGAAGAGTTAACCCCAAAGGTGATATGGTTTTATTTCCTGTTATGTTTAACTTGGCAATCTTGTTTTGGCATTCTTTTCCCATTGACTATATACATCTCTATTTCTCAAATGTTAATGGAACTAGTTCTTTTATTTTCCTGCTGGTTTCTTCAGTAATGAGTTAAATAAAACATTGACACATACAAACAAATGCCTTTGAGAATTGTGTTTTTACACTGGAAATAAAAATGTGAGCACTGATATTTGTAAAACAAATAGGGGCACTGAATAGCAAGATGGACAATCTAGAAAACCAAATTAGTGAGTTAGAAAACCAGATTAAATTGAACTCAGAGTAAAAATGATTTAATTCATGAGAGGCTGAATAAAATAAATCAGAAATGGAGTCTCAATCCAGGCGAACAGCTTATATGGAGAGAGAAAGAGACTGAGAGAGAAATGGGAGTTTCTGTTCAATGGGCATAACGTTTCAGTTATGCTGCTGGGCATGGTGGCTCACACCTGTAATCCCAGCATTTTGGGAGGCCAAGGCAGGCGGATCACCTGAGGTCAGGAGTTCGGGACCGGCCTAGCCAACATGGCGAAATCCCATCTCTACTAAAAATATAAAAATTAGCTGGGCATTGTGGCACACGCCTGTAGTCCCAGCTACTTGGGAGGTTGAGGCACAAGAATTGCTTGAACCCAGGAGGCGGGTGGAGGTTGCAGTGAGCCGAGATCATGCCATTGCATTCCATCAGCCTGGGCAACAGAGTGAGACTCCATCTCAAAAAAAAAAAAAAAAAAGTTTCAGTTATGCAAGATGAATTAAGTTCTACAGATCTAATGTACAACATTGTGCATATAGCTAACAATACCATACTGGGCACTGAAAAATGTGTCAAGAGAGCAGATACCATGTTGTGTTCTTACTACAATTTTACCACAATGTAAAAATGCATTGTAAACACTATGTGCAAATAGAATAGCAAAGAATGTACACAATGCCCATGAGCATAACATTCCAGTGGACCCACAATGCATTGGAGTTCAGTGAGACTCAAAGGGAGAAGAATGTTAACAAAGTCAGTGGGGAGGGGAAAACGAATGTGATGAAATAGGCGGTCTCATTAAACTTCCCTTACAAAACACAAGATCAAAGATAAAATTATTAAGAATTTCAAGACAGTGACATCAGAGCAAACAAAACATAGGGCCCCTCAGGGTGTGAGGCCCTGTGGACCGGCATAGATCAAACTCCCATGAAGCCAATCCTGAGTCCCAGGCAAGCTGGGACTTTTGGTCATCTAGCAATAGTCATGTGAGTGCACCATCTTGGAAGTAGATCCTCCAGTTTTTTTCAGTGTTTTGGGTCACAACCTAGATACCTTTATCAGTGCCTGGGAATGTTCAAGGTCCCAATTTTCATTCAGGCCTGCTGGCTGGGTCACAGAATGGTCAAGCCACTCCATGATTTTCTATCATGACATAGCAAGAAACTGGGAGAGACTGGAGGACTCTACAAAAACTTTCATTTTATGTATTTCCTGGGAGCCCTGTTTTCTGATAGACCCCTAACTGAGATACCATTTTTGCCGTTCTTCTATGGATAACTATTATTTTTTAAATTTTTAAAATATTTTATATTTTGTAGAGACAGGCTCCTGCTATGTTGCCTAGACTTGATTTGCATTTTTTTAAACTTTAAGTTCTGGGATACATGTGCAGAACATGCAGGTTTGTTACATAGGTATACATATGCCATGATGGTTGGGTGCACCCATCAACCCGTCATCTAGGTTATAAGCCCCACATGTCACCCAGGCTGGAGTGCAGTGGCATGATCATAGCTCACTGCAGCCTCAATCTCCCAGGCTCAAGGCAGGCTACTGCCTCAGCCTCCAGAGTAACTGGAACTACAGGCGTGCACCACCACACCTGGCTAATTTTTAAATGTCTTGTAGAGACAGGATCTCGCTATGTTGCTCAGGCTGGTCTCAAACTCCTGAGCTCAAGCTATCCTTCTGCCTCAGCCTCCCAAAGTGCTGGGATGACAGGCGTCAGCCAGAACTATTTTTTTTTAAATTAGTTTATAAGAGTTCTTTGTACATTAACAATCTTAATTGAATGTCTGTCGTATATGCTGTGAAATTACTTAATTTGTCATTAATCTTTTATCTTTTTTAAACAATGTTTTGCTATATGAAAGCTTTACATTTTTATGTTATAAATTTATCAGTATTTTCATTTATGGCTTTGGGTTTTATGACATGCTTAGAGTAGCTTATTCTGCACCAAGATTATAAAAATATCCACTCATAGAATTTTCTATCATAAAAGTATGACAGAAAATGTCATATTTTATATATGATTTTATTTTTGTTTAGTCCTTGATCCATCTAGAATTTCTATTTTGCATAGCATGGCAAAGGGCTCACACCCAACATCACATTAAATAATGTCTTTTTCCCAATATGAAATGCCATATTTACCATCTATTGAAGTTCTATATATATGTTATTATAAGGCATAGTTAGATACCATGTGGTGAATAAAATATCTTAGAATTCTTCAAGCCTAAGAGGATACAACTACTGTAAGGATGGGTTTTGGTATAACACAGATGTTTATACATAGACAGAAATTGATGTCTGTGTGCTTAGCTGTCGAATAAGGAGACTGGGGGAGAGTTAAATGTAATCGATGATATCATAAGGAGTCGTGGAATTCTATTTGGAACTTCAGAGACCTAAGGAGAAGACTGACCAGCTTCTTCTGAAGACTTCTGCTCTCTAAAGACTAAGGCCTAATTCCACTGGTTTCTTTGAATTCCGTGGTGCTAAGTCCATCTTCAGGTAAGTGGTTTCCCACTGGATGTGGGTCTCTTTAAGCCCTAGCAAACAGTAGGTGAGTGTATCAGTTATAAATGTCTTAAGTAATAGGAGGCCCAAATTATAATGGCTCAAATAAGAGTATATTTTTCTCATACCATGTAGTCCAGAGGTGAGGAGCTACAGGTGTTAGTTTAGTGGCTTGAAATTGTCAGAGCAACTTCAGGCAACATTTCTTAAACAACATTCAAGGCAGCATCATCTCTTTTATCAAGACAGCAAAAAGCCTTCCCAAAAGCTACCCATCAGATTGCCCTTATGTTTCATTATCTAGAGCTATGTCACATAGCCAAGCCTAACTTCAAGGATGGCTGAGAACGGGAGGATTCAGCTTTTTCAGCTTATCTAGTTGGACGTAGTAAATGAAAAACGGGTGGGAACAATATCCGCCAAAAGTCACCATTCATTCAAAAAATATTTATTGAGCACCTGGATACCCTATGTGCTAGGTACTGTTTAGCAGTGAACAAAACAGACAAAAATCCCTGCACTCATACAGCTTACATTATATTCAGGAGATACATATAATAAAGTAAAGTAAAATATATTCTACTAGGTTCTAATGAGGTTTTGGAGAAAAATCAAGCAGGTAAGACAATTAGGAAGTTTGTAGGAGGGTGGTACAATTTTAACAATGGGATCTAAGGAAAATCCTCATTGAGAAGGTGATATTTGAGTAATCAAAGGAGGTGAGGGAATAAATTCTGAGAATACCTGGGGGAAAGGCATTCCCTGGAAAGGGAAAAGCAAGTGAAAAAGCCCCAAGGTAGGAACACGCCTAGCTTGTTCAAAATGAAATGAGGCTAAGTTGGAGTGATGATCAAGAGGAGACTGGTAGGATATGTGGTCAGCAGTAACTAGGACATAATCTGACCTACAACTTACCAAGATCTCTTTGACCACTCACTGGAGAAGAGGCTTAAGGGAGGCAAGGATGGAAGCAGAAAGACAGAGATGATGGTAGGTAGCAGTGGAGGTGGTGTGAAGTGGCAGGATTCTGGATACGTTTTGTGAGTAAAGGTGACTAGACACTTCTGATGGATAAAGTGTATGAAAGAAAAAGAAGAGTCATTATATGTAAACCTAAACAAACATTTACTTTTTAAAGCAATATAAAAGTTTGTTACTTGAATATATAAAATATATTATGGAGTTAAAAATATATGGATATATAGAAATTTATTATATTTGGTATCTAAAGTAGTCAAATTCATAGAAACAAAAAGTAGAATGGTGGTTACCAGGACCTGAAGGGGAGGGGTTAATGAGGAGCTGTTTACAGTTTCAGTTTTCCAAGTTGAAAAAGTTCTAGAGATCTGTTGCACAACAATGTGAATATACTTTTTTTGGCCTGAACAGATGAAACAGTTTCTACTAATTGACTTGGGGACGATTGAAAAGGTATCAGGGGTGGGAGGGAATGTGAGGTATCTGACCTGATAGAGGTTTTGTTTTGTTTTCTTGGAGGGGATACATTTTGCTTTGGAAACTGACCATTTTCAGGAGTTCATAATGGTGAGAAGATTTTTGGAATATGAACTAAACCATCATTGTCTAACTTTTCAGACAAAGTTTCTGTGGAAAGAGCTACGGACAAAGACATCTCTCCTTGGCGGAGTGAGCTAGGATTACCATCTCCTCAGCCGCAGCTGAAGGCGGGCGTCCATGGAACCCCAGAAGCTGCTGCTAACTGGATTTCTGCTATGCTCTCTAACTTGCCTCTTGTTGGAGACAGTAGCTTCCTCTCCTTCGCCTTTGTCTGCCTTGGGAATACAAGAAAAAACAGGATCGAAACCACGCTCAGGGGGTGTGTTTGCTGTTAGGATGAATGTTCCTTTCTTCATAGGACTTAAGATTCATGTTTCAGGTCAGGTAAAATGAATTTCATGTTTAAAAAGAATGTTCATAGGAAAGCAAACTATTCTGGTTTGGTTCAATTTAGTTCAACAAGCATTAACCTACCTACTATGTACCAAGTCCTTTTCTGAACTACATGGATTAGGAATTGAACAGCCTCTGTTATGAAGGAGCTCACGGATAGGCAGACAAAGCCATAGATGCCAACCTTCCGTGGAGCATGATCAATGTCCCAGCGGACAAGGGGATAATTTAAACTGTTTTTGGGGAGGGGTCAGGAAAGACTTGACAAAGGAGGTGAAATTGACAATAAACCTGATGGTCCACTGATCCACAATCTAGGTTCCAACATGCTATTCAAGTGTCTTGCTGGTTAGTGGTGAATCCTCTCAACTCCATGCTGCAGACACTTTCATTTTCCCCTACTTCTTTCTTTAGGGTCAAAGCACTGTACTTTCCTCCCCCAGTTGCTAATGAAAAGACCCAACAGCCCGAGCCTTACATTGATCAGCAAACTCCCCCTAGAGGTCCTTATTCCAGTTTCCCTGGCCCCTTCCTCCTCTGCTCTTAGGGCTGGTGGCCTTCTCCTTTCTCTTCCTGGGATACTCCCTCCCCTTAGCCTCCTGCAGGACTCCCAGAGATATACTCTAGGCAGCAACACTTTAGTAAAGACTTTCTTGTTATCAATTCATGCTTCTCTTTCAAAAAGTACCCAATATACTCGAAACAACCCTTAAGGTATCTGAAACAACAATTATTGATCCTATTTGACTTACAAGGAGGCAAAAAATTATATCCATCTAAGGATACTTTAAAAACAAAATGTTTGCCCTTTGAACATCTTACAGCCAGCACAGCAAAGTAGTTTAGGATATGGGCTCTGGACAACTATAAGAACATGATATCTGGGACAACTATTTGAACTTGAATTTGGATTCAAACGCCAGCCCTATCATTTACTTGACCTCTCCTCAATGAACATCTATGCTCTTTCTGCAGGTAATGACAGGTCCTGGCTGAACAACTTCAGGGATTACTTATGGCAACTTATCAAGAGTGCCTTACCTCCAGCAGCCATTGTTGCTTTTCTTCTCACCTCAGCACTAATGGGGATCCTCTGCTGCTTCACGTAAGCTTCTGCGGGAAGAAGAGACGAGGAGGAGAGAGGGAATGTGAAGGGGGGCGGGAACAGAAACAGGTTGCTCACCAGCCTGCATATCTGTAATTAAGGGAAAGTTTTAAGAAATTCAATTCTGGGAGGAAAACTGTGAAAGGTCATGCAACCCCTTTTTAAAATGTCTTCTCTACTTTCTCTTTCATTTCCTCCAACTTGCTCCATTTGTTACCAATGACTGACAGGTCACATTTAATGACCAGTGTTTACAACTGGTCATTTCTTTTATCAACTTTATTAACTCCTAATTTTTCTTCCCTGTGGCTCAAGAACTATACATAGAAAATATATAATTAGCTGTGCTCTCAATTTCCTCAAAATTTACCATAATATTTATCTACATAAGTCATATGAAGCCAAAAGAATCCTGAGGAAAACAAAATAGTTGAGCTAAATTTTGTTAATTCAGTCAGTATTTACCGACAAATGACTACTTGCCTGTCTGTGTGCTGGTTGCTAGAAAGACAGAGAAAGAAAGCAATTAAAAGAGCTCAAAAATCTAAGGAAAGTGGCTGAGGATAAAGATCAGATCAAGGGTGTGGCATCACCTATGGCTCCTGTAACCTCGAAATGATCACAGGATCAAGAACTGTGTCTAGGAAGCAACCTTGGATGTGGTTACTGGCACATGGAACTGATTGGAGGCAAATAGATTAGATATCAGCTAAGCTTTTGAGAGAAGCTTATTGCCAGAGAAACCATAAGCCAGAACTAAATGAGCCATCAGTTGTGAACAATAGTTAGGCCTCCAACCTTCCATGAAAAAGAAGGACACCAGCTTTGAAGGTCCCAACATTTGCTTCAGAAGAATAATGGATCAGAAGAGCCTCCCAGAGAACGGACAAAGGGCCACAGAGCCACCCTTTGAAAGCAGGATTTGGGTCTAATCGATGCCTACCCACCAGGACTCCAGGATTGCCACAGAGCAATGACTGCTGTGTGTCTCTCGTTCTTCCTCTTTTCAAATAGGAATGTTTATGGTGCTTATCCTCTTCCTGTTCCATCGTTATTCTGGGTTGTAGAGATCAGGAGCAGATCACTTAACCAAGCAGAGCCACCCCCAGACTTGAGAGAACTCAGCATCACCAGATACTCTGGACTTTGAGCTGGACACAGTGATAAATGAGATTTAGTCCTGAGGAAAGGGTTTGCCACAAGTCAGGTATTCTGAAAGTAGACAGGGAGACCAGAATTTGGCATTCAGGGTATTATTAATGATCAACGCCTGTGGAAGATATGGGGTGGAAGGGAGAAATCAAACTGTCTTGCAAGCCCAACAAAGACTCAGTCAGCCCCATCAGAGTTGTCCCACATGGCTGAAATGGCTGGACCTCTCTAACCCCACCTAGATCATTCACTGGATGTGGGCTGTTCCCAGAAAGTACATGGAAGCTCTCTGCAGCTGAGGCAGCCTCTGAATGAGCTAACAGGTAGAGGCTCTCTGCTGACAACACTCTCAGCAGCTAGGGAAATAAGGCCTTTCTCAAGCAGAAATATGGGTGGAATATTTCCATATGCATGACAGGGTGGCTGTGTTCCACATATGAAAAGAAAAGTGAAACAGATACTGGATGATCAGAAAGACAGACTGTAACAGAGACTGGCTATTTGTTCAGCAATCCTGTTCCTTCTTCCCCAAGCACAGAGTAACATTATATTCCCAACCTTCCTTCCAACTAGGCTGGGACCACAGTACTGAGATTTGGCCAGTAAAATACGAGCAAAAGGAATGTATGACATAAAATGTCTTGCACATGTGTCCATGCTACCTCTCTCTTTCGCATATGCATGGCTTCAACTGAAGGACTCTAAGGTGGTGAAGTCACATGATGGAAGGAGCTGGGATCCCTGAATCACCTCATGGAGGAGAACTTAACCTACATCAGAATGAGTCATGAGTGAAGGATCAATTTTATTGTGTTAAGCTACTAAGACCTCAGGACCGTTATAGCAGCTGAATATCCCTGAATAGCATACCTAGTAACCAACCAAGGAAGCTGGAACTCAAATAAGATATGTCTGGTTCCACATCTTTGAAGTCACTGTTACTCAAACTGTGGTCGGCAGGTAAGCTGCATCAAAAGCATCAGAAGTATTGGTTAACCATGCACATTCAGAGGGACTTCTGTGAAGATAAGGCAGACTATATGCCAACAAAAATAATTCCTTCTTTGAAGTAGATGGCTTAACCTGAAGAGAAAAGCCAATAAGCCCTTACTGGGAACAAGCAAGCTAACTAGTGAAAGAAACATTTCTGGACCCAAATGGGCACCAAGTAGAAGCCTAACAGATAAATTTGAATGAATAAGCATATAGGCAAGCCATATTTTTAAGAAGCAGTCTGTTGAGGCAAGAAGGTGAAGTCTGAAACTTCTTTATGCTCAGACCTACAGCTGCTGCTCTCACTTGGCTGGAAAGAAGTAAAGGCTATAAGAGCTTACACATACCTCAGCATCATGAAGATAATTTGTTAGTCTAAAGTATAGCGCTGGTGACTTGTGCAAATCTCCTGTAAATCACTGGTCCAGTAAGAGTTTATCTCATTCAACAGGAAACAGCACCAGATCTATACTGAGTTACTGTATGGAAAAGACAAGAAACATATAAGCAAGAAATGGCAGATGAGGAATACTCACTAGAAAAATATCTCAGGGCAGATAAAAACTGTGTACTAACATATTGCCATAAATTCAAAACATTTGATACAAAATATAAAATAATAGCTAAGGTCGGGCATGGTGGCACATGCCTGTAATCCCAGCACTTTGAGAGGCTGAGGCGGGAGGATTGCTTAAGGCCAGGAGTTCGAGACCAGCCTGGGAACACAGCAAGACCTCAATAATAATAATAATAATAATAATAAAAGCTATATGCAGAAATAAAACAGGGCAGATAAGGTATACTAAAACAAAAGGAGAAGATGAAAATTAGATGGAAAATCCCAAGAAAAATGTAAAAGACAAAAAGTAAAACTATCACCAAAATGAGGAACCATGAAGAAAGAGAGACATTGGTACAAAATATGAAAGAAAATATGCAAAACAGGATTACATAGGCAAGCAGTATTAAACGGTTTGGTGAAAGTAAGATTAGAGAAGAAATGGTAGATATAGGAGGCACAGAATGATTTCTTTGATTAAGAGAACCAAAATAATCCAACAGAAGAAAAAGTTATAATTTTTTCTTTTTTTTTTTTTTTTTTTTTTTTGAGATTAAGTCTCAGTGTGTCACACATGCTGGAGTGCAGTGGCGCCATCTCAGCTCACTGCAACCTCTGCCTCCCGTGTTCAAGCGATTCTCCTGCCTCAGCCTCCTGAGTAGCTGGGATTACAGGCACGCGCCACCACGCCTGGCTAATTTTTGTCTTTTTTGTAGAGATGGGGTTTCACCATGTTGGTCAGGCTGGTCTCCAACTCCTGACCTCGTGATCCACCCGCCTCGGCCTCCCATAGTGCTGGGATTACAGGCGTGAGTCACAGAGTCTGGTCAAGTTATAATTTTTTAAGTGTTGCAGGAATTAAAGAAGACTGAAGTCTGTGGTCATAAAGGACACATCAATTCCCAGGAAAAATTGGGACTTGGTACTGGGCACATAGTAGACTCTCAGTAATACTTGTTGATTTTTAATTAAGACATTTCACAGTGAGGATTGCAGTCTTTCTGTGCCTCATTCTTCCTCCTCTATACTCACCTGTATATACCATTAGCTGCAGCTGTAATGAAGGCTTAAGCTAGCTGCTTATTACCTGAGGCACATGAAAGCTTGGCTAATCTCCCAGCATTCCAGAAGCAGAGGTGGCAATCAGGAGGACTGACGGGCTCTAACAAGTCCACAAAGATATGTGTACAAGGAATTTTTAGTATGGTTTTCAATAGTGAAGAAATGAAAACTTAAATGTCCATCAGTCTGGGGCTGGCTAAAGAAAGCATTGCACATTCATACAATGAGTACTAAGAATAATTACACGGAAAGATATTCATGAAATATCATTGAGTGGAAAAAACAGATTATAACAGAAGATACATAGTTTAGTCTAATTTCTTTTTAAAAACTAATCATATAGGGGGAAAGCCTCTAAGAACCTTACCGAAGTATTAGACATTGGTTATCTCCTTGTGGTAGTGAGTAGATTGTTTTATTATTATTGGTGGTGGTGTTAACTTTTTTTTCCCCATCTAATTGCACTTTCTGATCTTTCTACAACGAGCTATCTTGTTTGGTCAGTTCATTTTTAAAAAGATACTTTAAAAACGAAAGAAGAAAAACTACCTAACCATACTTATACCACTACCTCCAAGCCCCACTGTACTGGAAACACATTCTGCTTTTTCATCAAAGCATTTTGTTTGTATGGAATTATTTGGTTCATATTAAGAGAAAAAGTGGTGAAAAATCCAATCTTTGAAAAAGGGATATAATTACATAGTAACTCTGTGCAGAGCATTTACCATTTTATCTTCTTTTCCCAGCATTCTTGTAGTTGACCCAGTCCAGTGAAGAACTAGAAGATTCAACAGGGCACATGTGGTCTCTCCGGTTGGACTCCAAAAGAGTGGGGTATTTGCTATCTGCTTAAAATGAGGAAGTATCTATCAGTTAAAATTAAATTGTCTTCCAACTTGAATTATCTTTGCCTTCATTTTCTCCTTCAAAAGTTGCAATTTTAAAATGTGAATATCCTTATTACTGTTTTGATTATAATAGTAACACATATTTATTGCAAAAAAAAGTTGAGAAATACAGAGAAAAGAGTAAGTTTTCATAATTCTAGCACCCAGAAATAAACATCATTAACATCTTGATGTACCTCCCTTCAATTTTTTTCTATATATGTATTACAAGTTTTCCAAAGTCTGTTCTGTGAAACAATAGTTCGTTTTAATAAAAGTCACAAAACAGTGAGGGCCCTGTGGTCAGTTATGTTTGGGAAATGCTGGATTAAACACATTTAAACACATTAAACCTATTTTTCTTTGCTCCAGGACTTCTAAGAACTTTTAACAGGCTAATATTAATCTCCACAAGTGAGTATAATATATAGCATTTCCCAAACTAATTTAAACATGAGATTTTTTTAATGTAGTGGATATGACATGAGTCATTTAACCACCTCCCTATGTAATAATTATTTAAGGTGTTTCTATTTATTCAGTATTATAAATGTAATACAGGTAATATTATTAAAAATTATTGGCCAGGTGCAGTGGCTCACGCCTGTAATCCCAGCACTTTGGAAGGCTGAGACAGGTGGATCACCTGAGGTCAGGAGTTGGAGACCAGCCTGGCCAACATGGTGAAACCCCATCTCTACTAAAAATGCAAAAATTAGCTGGCCGTGGTGGCGCACCCCTGTGATCCCAGCTACCCAGGAGGCTGAGGTGGGAGACTTGCTTGAACCTGGGAGGTGGAGGCTGCGGTGAGCTGAGATACTGCCATTGCACTGCAGCCTGGGTGACAGAGCAAGACCCTGTCTCAAAAAATAGATATATTAATTTGCTTTTCCTTTTTGCTGTTCTGAGTTTGAAATCATTCATTCAACAGACACTTGTTGATCACCTACTGTGAGACAGATACTGGACAGGTAACAAACAGATGGGGTCTTGCTCTGTCACCCAGGCTGGAGTGCAATGGCACTATCTAACCCCCCCTCCCCCCTCCGCCCAGCTCTTGTGGAGCCACCATGCTAATGTGAGGATTCAGATCCTTCAAACAGCCACATGGTGCTGAGGCAAGAGCATCCCTAGCATATTTGAGTGGTAGCAGAAAAACCAGATTAAGCGAGGGGCAGAGCAGATATTGTGAGCCATTGAAAGGATTTAGGCTCTTCCTGGGGGCCATAGCAGGGGCCAACAGAAGGTTTAGATCAGAGGAGGGATGTGAAGGGAGAGCAGATGGGATTTGATTAGGATTTGGATGAGATGAGAGAGAGAGAGTGAGGCTTCAAGGATGCCTCCCAGGTTTTTGGCCTGAGCAAATGAAAGAATGGGGTTGTCATTTGTTGAGCTAGAGAAAACTGCAGGAGATTAGGAATTTACTACAGAGAAAGCCAAGGTGAACTCAGAAAAGACTTCGAGTTTTGTTTAAGTCCAATGTTTCCTTATTGACTGTCTTTCTGGATGATGTGTCCACTGTTGAGAGTGGGGTGTTGAAGTCTCCGTGTTGCTGTCAATTTCTCCCTTGGGTTCTGTAAATATTTGCTTTATATATTTAGCTACTCCAATGTTGGGTGCATACATATATATATATATATATATATATATATATATATATATATATACACACACACATATATATATTTACAGTTGTTATGTCTTCTTGATGGATTGAAAGGAAAATAAATCTCCCCCAAATGACCAAGCCAAAGGGAAAAGTCAAGCTGGGAAGTGCATTAGGCAAACCTGCCTCCTATATAAAATAACTACAAATATATTTTTTTAAAGCTACATACCTTCCTCACAATTTGCCCATGAAGAAATTCCTTGTAAACAAAGGACAGGCAGAACTCAAAGTTATCCCTCTGCTCACATGAGACAAATGCATATCTGATTGCTTCCTTTGCCCTATTGTTTCACAAAGTCAGACTAAAACATAAGTGACTATTCCTGCTCTCACATGTAAATTGTGTATTCAGTGAAAGGCTAATCAGAAACTCAAAAGAATGCAACCATTTGTTTCTTATCTACCTATGACCTGGAAGCCCCCTCCCCACTTCAAGTTGTCCTACCTTTCTGGACCAAACCATTGCATATCTTACATATACTGATTGATGTCTCATGTCTCCCTAAAATGTATAAAACCAAGCCTTAGGCACATGGCATCAGGACCTCCTGAGGCTGTGTCATGTGCATGTCCTTAACCCTGGCAAAATAAACTTTCTAAATTCACTGAGACGTGTCTCAGATATTCGAGGTACACATTTGGTGACCACAAAGAGACTGAGTGGAGGTGGCCCTGACCTTTGACAAATCTCCTATCAGTACTTGGTACCAACTTGAGCTCAAACCAATAGAACAATTTGCTGAGGCCTGGGAGCTCCTCTCCCTCCAGAGAATCCCTCATCTCCCAAAATTTGGTTGAGATCTAAAGTTCATTTTGCTGTACAACTACTTTTCTGGAGTTTTGCTTGCTTCCAACAAGGAAGGCAAGTTTTCCTGCTTCCATGACAATGAAAGGCAGATAACTGCATTCTGGAATTTGAGCTCACTTCCAACAGGGAAGGTGAGTTAGAGTTTTTTCCTGCTTCTGGGATGGTAGAGAGCAGTCTTCAGCCTGAGACCCACTCCTAGGTAAGAAGCTGAATTGGAGTTTTGTCTTGGCTAAAGTTACGGTTAACAGTCAGCTGGTCTTAATTTCTCCTTACCATTAGAGGACTCAGTAATCATATTGTTGGGGTTCTTTTGTTGTTTGTTCCAGTATTTCTCCCATCACATTTGGCCAATTCTACTGGACTTGGTAAAATCCGAATGAGAATTCCAAATAAGGGTAACAAGGTATCTCTGAATTGGCTAAAATTCCTTGCAGCTGCAAAAGAGAAAAAAATGACCAAACATGCACTTGCTTTGTGTGTTTGCTCCCTGTCTTAAAAAAATAATTGTTCTTTCATTTACTTTTCTTCCACCCTATTCCTCCTTCTCCTCTCGCCATCTTTGGTACCAAGAAGAATCTAAAGAAGGCATCTAATGACTTTAACCCTTTAAAGAACTCAGGACAAAGACACCATTCACTCCTCTGGGGGTGTTCTGTTTTCTTTGTGGAGTTTCAAGAGTCATGGGCAGAGTCTTGTTAGGTCTAAAGCTCTCCTCTCCTGTATTGCATTACCTGATCTCTTCGGCTTTTGGGGGTGAAGTGGCTACGTTGTCTGGGGTATACACCCTGGGGTTCGTTGTCATGCACCAGGAAAATTTAGGACATGGACACACACAAGGAGTTTAGGAGCAGAGGTTTAACGAGCAAAAGAGAAGAGAAAGAGAGCAGCTTTCTCTATACAGAAAGGGGTCTCCCAGTGGAAAGGACCAGCAGGTGGTGGATGCGCCAAATTTTAGTCAGGTTTGAGGAGGCGGTGTCTGATTTACATAGGGCTCACAGATTGGTTCGATCAGGTATGATGTTTACATGGTGCATGGGGAAGGCTGGTGGCCCCAGCTGAATATTATTATGCAAATAGACTTTCCAGTTGATTAGAGCCATCTTGCCTCTCTATG
This sequence comes from Macaca nemestrina, assembly GCF_043159975.1. Lineage (NCBI taxonomy): Eukaryota > Metazoa > Chordata > Mammalia > Primates > Cercopithecidae > Macaca > Macaca nemestrina. Next base: position 1,080,487 of record NC_092145.1, read on the forward strand.
TCTGCAGCTGGACTTTACAGGCTGCTCTTTGTTAGAAAATTATTTGGGGCTGCTTTTCATTAAACACAAAAACCTTACCCCATACCCTTACTATCTGCCCAAGTGATTTCTTCTTAAGTCCTGTATCAGGGGTACCAGAGATTACCTTGTGCTGTGAGAGGATTTGACCTTGGCATGTGTAATAGCAGACAAGAGCTACAGTTAAAGGTGGCCGAGGACAGTTTACAGAAGGTGGTCTTGGCTGGGGTTTTTTCCTCCTAGGAAGTTGTTTAGGATCTCAATTCTAATTCAGAGGTACATTCTAAAGAGTCTTCTCTGTTGCCTTTCCTCCCCAAATTAATGTCCATTGGCTTGTCTGCATATTTGCATGAGGAACTGCACTGTCACTTTCATAGATAAATGAGACTGAGTTTCCTCAACTCCAAAGAGAAAGGGCATTTTGCTCCTCCCAGTCAAAAAAGGTGCTCCTCAGTGACTGGAGGCCAAGTGGGAGTGTCTGGGGGTTGCCTCCCTTTGATGTGCAGTAGACCTACAGGGAACTGCCAACAAAATTAGTTTTAGGAAGGGCGGATCACGAGGTCAGGAGATCGAGACCATCCCAGCTAACACGGTGAAACCCCGTCTCTACTAAAAATACAAAAAATTAGCCGGGCGCGGTTGTGGGCGCCTGTAGTCCCAGCTACTCGGGAGGCTGAGGCAGGAGAATGGTGTGAACCCGGGAGGGGGAGCTTGCAGTGAGCCGAGATCGCGCCACTGCACTCCAGCCTGGGTGACAGAGAGAGACTCCGTCTCAAAAAAAAAAAAAAAATTAGTTTTAAAAGGTTCATCCAGGGAGCACATATAGGAGCTGCTCACCCCAAGCTTTGAGCCCTCCCAGGGGTGCTAGACCTCTGGAGAGAGAAACTGAGACACAGAAGAGGACCGAAGCGATTCAGTGGTGATGCACTGGGGAGTCCTGTCCACAACCAGCACACTTTGACCCACCACATTAAACCCTAGGCCACAGCTCAGTTCCTCCTTTCAAGAAAAAAAAAATGTGGGAAACACATCATCTAAGAATGAGGAAAGGCAAGGAGAACAACCCCCCCCGCCCTTGGAACCCCATTTGGTTTTATGGCTCCTCGACTTGCAAGTAGCTGTGTAAATAGAAGGGCATGCCAGATTTTCCAATACTCCAGCTGGTTACATGTTAGGTCTGTTCTTGTGCACATTTTAAACTGACAAGCAAATTACATCAAGGAAAATTCAGAGCCTGAAGGTCGATTGCAACTATAAAGCTCCTAAGTTCTCTATCTCTTTGCTTTCTTTTCTGCCTGCTTTAAGTCTGTTGTTACTTTTCTACTGAGATAAAATCCACTGTTTGCACCTAACCATTTCTTTTTGTTATTGTTTTTGCAAACCAATGAGTTGTTATTAATATCTCATGGCTAGAGTTCTGAAGTAAATGCTCTAGGATATTTGTTTATATGAGTGTGTATGTGTGTGTTTATGTGTATGTAGACGTATTTTGTTATATGTTTTCTGCCACAAGGTACCAAATTTGGCTTAAAGAGTACTCATAAATTAAATAATAAGCCCAAATGCTTTTCAAGCTCACATGACTTAAGTAGAACTTTTAATAAGCTAGCTTTAAAATTATTGGTAGAGTAATATTACAAATATCTTCAGAAATGTCAGCATACATTTTTGTTTGCATTTATTGATCAAGAGATTTCATACTTATCCCTGCCAAATATTATAAGGTGTCAAAACTTGTCGGAAGGAGGGGCACAGGAAGATGGCCGAATAGGAACAGCTCCAGTCTCCAACTCCCAGCGCGAGTGACACAGAAGACCGGTGATTTCTGCATTTTCAACTGAGGTACTGGGTTAATCTCACTACGGAGTGCCGGACAATCGGTGCTGGTCAGCTGCTGCAGCCCGACCAGCGAGAGCTGAAGCAGGGTGAGGCATTGCCTCACCTGGGAAGCGCAAGGGGAAAGGGAATCCCTTTTCCTAGCCAGGGGAACTGAGACACACAACACCTGGAAAATCGGGTAACTCCCACCCCAATACTGCGCTTTAAGCAAACAGGCACACCAGGAGATTATATCCCACACCTGGCCAGGAGGGTCCCACGCCCACGGAGCCTCCCTCATTGCTAGCACAGCAGTATGTGATCTCCCGGCAAGGCAGCAGCAAGGCTGGGGGAGGGGCGCCCGCCATTGCTGAGGCTTAAGTAGGTAAACAAAGCCACTGGGAAGCTCGAACTGGGTGGAGCTCACAGCAGCTCAAGGGAACCTGCCTGTCTCTGTAGACTCCACCTCTGGGGACAGGGCACAGTAAACAACAACAGAAGCAGCAGAAACCTCTGCAGACGCAAACGACTCTGTCTGACAGCTTTGAAGAGAGCAGTGGATCTCCCAACACGGAGGTTGAGATCTGAGAAGGGACAGACTGCCTGCTCAAGTGGGTCCCTGACCCCTGAGTAGCCTAACTGGGAGACATCCCCCACTAGGGGCAGTCTGACACCCCACACCTCACAGGGTGGAGTACACCCCTGAGAGGAAGCTTCCAAAGCAAGAATCAGACAGGTACACTCGCTGTTCAGCAATATTCTATCTTCGGCAGCCTCTGCTGCTGATACCCAGGCAAACAGGGTCTGGAGTGGACCTCAAACAATCTCCAACAGACCTACAGCTGAGGGCCCTGATTGTTAGAAGGAAAACTATCAAACAGGAAGGACACCTACACCAAAACCCCATCAGTACGTCACCATCATCATCAAAGACCAGAGGCAGATAAAACCACAAAGATGGGGAAAAAGCAGGGCAGAAAAGCTGGAAATTCAAAAAATAAGAGCGCATCTCCCCCGGCAAAGGAGCGCAGCTCATCGCCAGTAACGGATCAAAGCTTGATGGAGAATGACTTTGACGAGATGAGAGAAGAAGGCTTCAGTCCATCAAACTTCTCAGAGCTAAAGGAGGAATTACGTACCCAGCGCAAAGAAACTAAAAATCTTGAAAAAAAAAGTGGAAGAATTGATGGCTAGAGTAATTAATGCAGAGAAGGTCATAAACGAAATGAAAGAGATGAAAACCATGACACGAGAAATACGTGACAAATGCACAAGCTTCAGTAACCGACTCAATCAACTGGAAGAAAGAGTATCAGCGATTGAGGATCAAATGAATGAAATGAAGCGAGAAGAGAAACCAAAAGAAAAAAGAAGAAAAAGAAATGAACAAAGCCTGCAAGAAGTATGGGATTATGTAAAAAGACCAAATCTACGTCTGATTGGGGTGCCTGAGAGTGAGGGGGAAAATGGAACCAAGTTGGAAAACACTCTTCAGGATATCATCCAGGAGAACTTCCCCAACCTAGTAGGGCAGGCCAACATTCAAATCCAGGAAATACAGAGAACGCCACAAAGATACTCCTCGAGAAGAGCAACTCCAAGACACATAATTGCCAGATTCACCAAAGTTGAAATGAAGGAAAAAATCTTAAGGGCAGCCAGAGAGAAAGGTCGTGTTACCGACAAAGGGAAGCCCATCAGACTAACAGCAGATCTCTCGGCAGAAACTCTGCAAGCCAGAAGAGAGTGGGGGCCAATATTCAACATTCTTAAAGAAAAGAATTTTAAACCCAGAATTTCATATCCAGCCAAACTAAGTTTCATAAGTGAAGGAGAAATAAAATCCTTTACAGATAAGCAAATGCTTAGAGATTTTGTCACCACTAGGCCTGCCTTACAAGAGACCCTGAAGGAAGCACTAAACATGGAAAGGAACAACCGGTACCAGCCATTGCAAAAACATGCCAAAATGTAAAGACCATCGAGGCTAGGAAGAAACTGCATCAACTAACGAGCAAAATAACCAGTTAATATCATAATGGCAGGATCAAGTTCACACATAACAATCTTAACCTTAAATGTAAATGGACTAAATGCTCCAATTAAAAGACACAGACTGGCAAACTGGATAAACAGTCAAGACCCATCAGTCTGCTGTATTCAGGAGACCCATCTCACACGCAGAGACATACATAGGCTCAAAATAAAGGGATGGAGGAAGATTTACCAAGCAAATGGAGAACAAAAAAAAGCGGGGGTTGCAATACTAGTCTCTGATAAAACAGACTTTAAACCATTAAAGATCAAAAGAGACAAAGAAGGCCATTACATAATGGTAAAGGGATCAATTCAACAGGAAGAGCTAACTATCCTAAATATATATGCACCCAATACAGGAGCACCCAGATTCATAAAGCAAGTCCTTAGAGACTTACAAAGAGACTTAGACTCCCATACAATAATAATGGGAGACTTCAACACTCCACTGTCAACATTAGACAGATCAACGAGACAGAAAGTTAACAAGGATATCCAGGAATTGAACTCATCTCTGCAGCAAGCAGACCTAATAGACATCTATAGAACTCTCCACCCCAAATCAACAGAATATACATTCTTCTCAGCACCACATCGTACTTACTCCAAAATCGACCACGTAATTGGAAGTAAAGCACTCCTCAGCAAATGTACAAGAACAGAAATTGTAACAAACTGTCTCTCAGACCACAGTGCAATCAAACTAGAACTCAGGACTAAGAAACTCAATCAAAACCGCTCAACTACATGGAAACCGAACAACCTGCTCCTGAATGACTACTGGGTACAAAACGAAATGAAGGCAGAAATAAAGATGTTCTTTGAAACCAATGAGAACAAAGATACAACATACCAGAATCTCTGGGACACATTTAAAGCAGTGTGTAGAGGGAAATTTATAGCACTAAACGCCCACAAGAGAAAGCAGGAAAGATCTAAAATTGACACTCTAACATTGCAATTAAAAGAACTAGAGAAGCAAGAGCAAACACATTCGAAAGCTAGCAGAAGGCAAGAAATAACCAAGATCAGAGCAGAACTGAAGGAGATAGAGACACAAAAAACCCTCCAAAAAAATCAATGAATCCAGGAGTTTGTTTTTTGAAAAGATCAACAAAATTGACAGACCACTAGCAAGACTAATAAAGAAGAAAAGAGAGAAGAATCAAATCGATGCAATTAAAAATGATAAAGGGGATATCACCACCGACCCCACAGAAATACAAACTACCATCAGAGAATACTATAAACAACTCTATGCAAATAAACTAGAAAATCTAGAAGAAATGGATAATTTCCTGGACACTTACACTCTTCCAAGACTAAACCAGGAAGAATTTGAATCCCTGAATAGACCAATAGCAGGCTCTGAAATTGAGGCAATAATTAATAGCCTACCAACCAAAAAAAGTCCAGGACCAGATGGATTCACAGCTGAATTCTACCAGAGGTACAAGGAGGAGCTGGTACCATTCCTTCTGAAACTATTCCAATCAATAGAAAAAGAGGGAATCCTCCCTAACTCATTTTATGAGGCCAACATCATCCTGATACCAAAGCCTGGCAGAGACACAACAAAAAAAGAGAATTTTAGACCAATATCCCTGATGAACATCGATGCAAAAATCCTCAATAAAATATTGGCAAACTGGATTCAGCAGCACATCAAAAAGCTTATCCACCATGATCAAGTGGGCTTCATCCCTGGGATGCAAGGCTGGTTCAACATTCGCAAATCAATAAACATAATCCAGCATATAAACAGAACCAAAGACAAGAACCACATGATTATCTCAATTGATGCAGAAAAGGCTTTTGACAAAATTCAACAGCCCTTCATGCTAAAAACGCTCAAAAATTTCGATATTGATGGAACGTATCTCAAAATAATAAGAGCTATTTATGACAAACCCACAGCCAATATCATACCGAATGGGCAAAAACTGGAAACATTCCCTTTGAAAACCGGCACAAGACAGGGATGCCCTCTCTCACCACTCCTATTCAACATAGTGTTGGAAGTTCTGGCCAGGGCAATCAGGCAAGAGAAAGAAATCAAGGGTATTCAGTTAGGAAAAGAAGAAGTCAAATTGTCCCTGTTTGCAGATGACATGATTGTATATTTAGAAAATCCCATTGTCTCAGCCCAAAATCTCCTTAAGCTGATAAGCAACTTCAACAAAGTCTCAGGATACAAAATTAATGTGCAAAAATCACAAGCATTCTTATACACCAGTAACAGACAAACAGAGAGCCAAATCATGAATGAACTTCCATTCACAATTGCTTCAAAGAGAATAAAATACCTAGGAATCCAACTTACAAGGGATGTAAAGGACCTCTTCAAGGAGAAATACAAGCCACTGCTCAGTGAAATAAAAGAGGACACAAACAAATGGAAAAACATACCATGCTCATGGATAGGAAGAATCAATATCGTGAAAATGGCCATACTGCCCAAGGTTATTTATAGATTCAATGCCATTCCCATCAAGCTACCAACGAGTTTCTTCACAGAATTGGAAAAAACTGCTTTAAAGTTCATATGGAACCAAAAAAGAGCCCGCATCTCCAAGACAATCCTAAGTCAAAAGAACAAAGCTGGAGGCATCACGCTACCTGACTTCAAACTATACTACAAGGCTACAGTAACCAAAACTGCATGGTACTGGTACCAAAACAGAGATATAGACCAACGGAACAGAACAGAGTCCTCAGAAACAATACCACACATCTCCAGCCATCTGATCTTTGACAAACCTGAGAGAAACAAGAAATGGGGAAAGGATTCCCTATTTAATAAATGGTGCTGGGAAAATTGGCTAGCCGTAAGTAGAAAGCTGAAACTGGATCCTTTCCTTACTCCTTACACAAAAATTAATTCAAGATGGATTAGAGACTTAAATGTTAGACCTAATACCATAAAAACCCTAGAGGAAAACCTAGGTAGTACCATTCAGGACATAGGCATGGGCAAAGACTTCATGTCTAAAACACCAAAAGCAACGGTAGCAAAAGCCAAAATTGACAAATGGGATCTCATTAAACTAAAGAGCTTCTGCACAGCAATAGAAACTACCATCAGAGTGAACAGGCAACCTACAGAATGGGAGAAAATTTTTGCAATCTACTCATCTGACAAAGGGCTAATATCCAGAACCTACAAAGAACTCAAACAAATTTACAAGAAAAAAACAAACAACCCCATCAAAAAGTGGGCAAAGGATATGAACAGACATTTCTCAAAAGAAGACATTCATACAGCCAACAGACACATGAAAAAATGCTCATCATCACTGGCCATCAGAGAAATGCAAATCAAAACCACAATGAGATACCATCTCACACCAGTTAGAATGGCGATCATTAAAAAGTCAGGAAACAGCAGGTGCTGGAGAGGATGTGGAGAAATAGGAACACTTTTACACTGTTGGTGGGATTGTAAACTAGTTCAACCATTATGGAAAACAGTATGACGATTCCTCAAGGGTCTAGAACTAGATGTACCATATGACCCAGCCATCCCATTACTGGGTATATACCCAAAGGATTATAAATCATGCTGTTATAAAGACACATGCACACGTATGTTTATTGTGGCACTATTCACAATAGCAAAGACTTGGAATCAACCCAAATGTCCATCAGTGACAGATTGGATTAAGAAAATGTGGCACATATACACCATGGAATACTATGCAGCCATAAAAAAGGATGAGTTTGTGTCCTTTGTAGGGACATGGATGCAGCTGGAAACCATCATTCTTAGCAAACTATCACAAGAACACAAAACCAAACACCGCATGTTCTCACTCATAGGTGGGAACTGAACAATGAGATCACTTGGACTCAGGAAGGGGAACATCACACACCGGGGCCTATCATGGGGAGGAGGGAGGGGGGAGGGATTGCATTGGGAGTTATACCTGATGTAAATGACGAGTTGATGGGTGCTGATGAGTTGATGGGTGCAGCACAGCAACATGGCACAAGTATACATATGTAACAAACCTGCACATTATGCACATGTACCCTAGAACTTAAAGTATAATAATAATAATTAATTAATTAATTTTTTAAAAAAAGAAAAAAAGAAAAAAAAAAACTTGTCATAAAGTTTATTTTACTTTATTTTTTTTTTGAGGCGGAGTCTCGCTCTGTCGCCCAGGCTGGAGTGAGTGGCGCCATCTCGGCTCACTGCAAGCTCTGCCTCCCAGGTTCCCGCCATTCTCCTGCCTCAGCCTCCCGAGTAGCTGGGACTACAGGTGCCCGCCACCCACCCAGCTAATGTTTTGCATTTTTAGTAGAGACGGGGTTTCACCGTGTTAGCCAGGATCGTCTCATCTCCTGACCTCGTGATCCGCCCGCCTAAGCCTCCCAAAGTCCTGGGATTACAGGCCTGAGCCACTGTGCCCAGCCGTCATAAAGGTTATTAAACAATAAACCCAACCCAAAACAGAATGATCTTTGCCTGTGTAATCTTTCACAAAAAAGACATTATTATTGGTTTAATGAAAACAGCTATATCCTGAATTATTTGATAAAATAACCATATATTCAATCTTAAGATTCTAACTCAGATAAATGCCTGAAATTCACAAGCTATAAAATGGTTGACAGGAAAATAACTTTGGTGACTATTGCAGTTCTCATAAATAATCTAGGTAAACTATTAAAATAAAATAATTAGGTAAATGTGATGGGATAAATACTTGTAGATAAACTTGCCATAATTTAGAATCTAAAGTTAAATAATAGATACTTCATTAAATGGGTATTTTCTAATTAAAAAAAATATATTGTAGGAAAACATTTTTTCTAAAAAACATGTGTGTTCTTATTAAAAGGTGAATAATTTTTGTCTAATTCAAAGCTTATTTAAAGGTTATGTATAAAACAAGTAAAAAGAATGGGGAAATAAGAGATACGTAAAGAAAGGTATAGAAATAAAGAAGTATTCTTGGTAAAACAGCTTAAAAATAATTTTATATGATAAAGAATCTTATATGGTATTTTTTTGTGTGCCAGAATAAAATGATTGGTTATTTAAGAAAGAGGGAAGGTCAAGACAAACCAGAAAGTTCAAGCATGTCATGAATGGTCTGGCCACAGCTCAGTTCCTCCTTTTAAGAAAAAAAAAATGTGGGATCAAATCTTGTATGATCAAGTTGTCTATAATTAAAGGGAAATCATTTATAATGGTCTTGCTAGAGATCGGGTTTTGATATTTAAAGAAAAAACACTTATACACTAAAGGATCGATTAGAAAAATGGTATTTTCTTAAGGTATTTGCTTTACCCTTAATAAAATCATAAGACATTATGATTTTTTTAATGCAGAGTTCAACTTTAATTGTGTCTCACTTTTTCAGCTTTCTCTCCCCTTTTAAAAGTCTGAAATAATAACTCTCCTTCAACTCATTTTCAGCTCCTGTACATTTCTTTTTTTTCCCTCCTTTGGTTTCTGTTTGTTGTGGTCTGATGCTAAAAGTGTTTTATCTTAAAGGTCTAAAGAAAATGTTTCCTTCCAACATAATATTCAGTGCTCTTGGCTTTAAATTGTTTTATGAATCTGAAAATTTGCATTTATGATCCAGAAAACATTCTTCCTATGTCTAACTAATTCAAGTACCCATTTCATTAGTTTTGACTTGAAGTTATGTAAATGAAACTCCCCATAGGGAACAGCAGTCACACTGCAGAAGATGTCTTTTGCCTTTGGGTAACTGGCCTGATAAACAGATTTTACGCTTTATCAAAATAATTTCTATGTCATTATTACTAAGTTTTGATTTGCTTAGGGAAAAAACTGAGATTAAAACTTTTTTTAAAATTAAGGTTATTACATCCATATGACTCTCTATATGTGCTTTTAAAATTCTTGTGCCACTAAGTTACAGGGCTATGACTACTGGGTCTAAAAAGAACCCCAAGTCCTGCTAAATATTAAACACTGACGGCAATTAAATCCTCATCTCCAGACCCCATAGAAGATGCCAATCAAAATAAACTTTGTTCATGAGACACATGGCCAGAAATTAAAGCTATTTAACTCCTCAAGGTCCAGGGACTATCGTGGAAGAGGTGAGCACATGAGATTCTAAGGGCTGATTTTGAGAGATAAAGTAAGTTCAGTTTCTCTATAAATTAACCATTAATGTTGAAGGCACACTGATGTAGCGTATGGGTCCCTGTGTCAGATTAACAAGGTTTTCTTGGAGCATTAAACCACTCCTTAATAAAAGATTATAAAGGTTATAAAAAGGCTATGGAAATTATATCTTAGGGTCAAGATGGTTAACATTTTATAGATTGTTTATAAAATTTTGAAAAAAATTTAATTGGCCTCATGCTGTCTTTATTAGGGCTTATTGTTTGGAAAATTAAGTCTCCTCTCTCAAAGACTAAAGATTTTTACCTTTAAAAAAAAACTTTGAGTTATCACTTTGGCTAAATGAATGACTTATTTTACAATGACCTGTGATCCTATTTTGTGATATCAAGTGTTTTAAACTTTTTATATTTGACAGACTTTCCCAAATCAAATTTTAACTTCAGTACTCATTAATGTTTTATGTTAGTCCTCTGAAGTTCAGAAGAGACATATTCAGCTTATTTGATATAATAAAATCAAACAGGAAGTATTGTCAAATATGAAACAGTGTTTAAGCTTCTTTGGATTATGTTTATATAACCGTGTTATTAGTGAATGTTCCAGAATTGTATGAAATTCCTGTGATTCTGATGTCTTAGCATATGTTATCAGCAGTAATTATGTTTATTATGTAAAACTGTTGTATGCCACAGAAATAACCAAATTTTCTTGTCAATTGTGTGTTTAACTATGACTATTCTAAGACTTTTGTTATCCACAGTTGTTTTATTTTTATCCTTTTCAAAAGGTGGTTTTATAATCAACATAGGACTCTGACAGGTGCTCTTGAGTGCAGGTTTCTGATAACATTGGAGATAGTGACACTACAATAGAGGAAAAACTTCCCAAGACTCCCATAGAGAGCTGAAATATTCACGAATATCAAGCAGAACAGGAGTTAACTGCATGGACTAAACTAATAGAAGACTGAAATAAATCCTTTTATGACTTTTTGCTTAAAACATTGCTGATCTTTTGTTTGTTTTTCAGAGCCAAAGACACTTTTTGAAGCTTTTGACAATTGAGTAAAATATATTCCTATAAACAAAATTTGGAGCACATTTCTCTCTACCTGATTTCTCCAAAATTTGGAAAGTAGTTGTGAGTATTCTCAACTTATGGCAATATTGTTATTTGCCTAAGTATAATAAGAACCTGCTTTCTTTTGTAACAGGACACAATTGGAGACACACTGGTTCTTTTAGCAAGGTTTTGACTGGAATAACATGCTTTCAAATACAGATTCCTTCATGTAATCAAAGTTGACTTATAGAGCCAATAAAAGCCCCTTGGGAAAACTGGCCTCACACCTTGTCTGTGCAGTCCCTATACAGGTTCCTGACCTGTGGTAAGTAAAAAATGTCACTTTCTGACTGGCCCAGGATCCCCAAGTTTTCTTGGAACCTCAAGGTAAGGAATTCACCCAATTAACATAGGTACTTGCAGACATAGGCTGGGCTTAAGACATTAAATTCAAATCCGAGATTGCTTATGGAATAAAGTTCCAGCAAAGCCAATTTAAAAAAAGAGGAGCCTATATGGCAAATAATTATTAATTAGATTCTGGTCTTGCCTAACATTTTTCATTTTTTATTATTTTCTGCAGTTTGGGCTGAATTCTAAAATTTTTTCTGGCTACAAGTCTCCTTTTTTCCCATTTTTCCTGATTTGAAATTTAAAAATTAAGCTGTGCTTTCTTAAAGCTCTGTAAACTAAAGCTAGACAACTTAAACTTCAGAAGATAGAAAATAACAGCAACCTATTTACATATTATACATAAACCAATTTCATACCTGCCTACTGATGTATGGACTTCAGAGGAATATGGCCTATATCGATTTTCCAGGATTGTTCTTCAATTTATGTCTGTTTGTTGTTGTTTTTCTCCCTTCCTACCCCTATTTTCCCTTTGTAGGACATGAGACTTCACAACCTGCTAAAAATGAGCTTTCCTAATAATGTGGGATCTATCTGTCTGGGAATAAAGCATCCTAGCCATGACAGATCAGACAAAAGCTGAGACCAGTGACTCATTTTCTTCTAAAATGCTTTCTCTGAAAGATTTTAAAAGGAAAAGGGGAGAATATGAAAGGAAAATAAATCTCTCCAAAATCACCAAGCCAAAGGGAAAAGTCAAGCAGGGAACTGCATTAGGTAAATGTCCCCCCCCCCCATTCTATTCCTAAATAAGATAGCTATAAAGATAAATAAATAAACAAACAAACAAACAAATAAATAAGCTACATGCCTCCCTCACAATTTGCCCACAAGGAAATTCCTTGTGAAACAAATGGCAGGCAGGACTCAAAGTCATCCCTCTACTCACATGATACAAATGCATATCTGATTACTTCTTTTGCCCTACTGTGGCACTGAGCCAGACTAAGGCATAATTGACTATTCCTGTAAATTGTGTATCCAGTGAAAGGCTAATCAGAAACTCAAAAGAATGCAACCATTTTTCTCTTATCTACCTATGACCTGGAAGCTCCCTCCTCTATTGCAGTTGTCCCACCTTGCTGGATGAAACCAATGTACATCTTACATATATTGATTGATGTCTCCTGTCTCCCTAAAATGTATAAAACCAAGCTGTGCCCCAACCACCTTGGGCACATGTCGTCAGAACCTTCTGAGACTGTGTCATGGGTGTCTCCTTAACCTTGGCAAAACAAATTATCTAAACTGACAGAGACCTGTCTCAGATATTTGGGATTCACAATCCCTTTATCATTATATAAAGACCTTCTTTGTCTCTTGTGACAGATTTTGACTGAAAGTCTATTTTGTCTGATATAAATATAGCCACCCTGCTCTCTTTGGGTTACCATTTGCATGGAGTATGGCGAGAGAAGATCTTAAATGTTCTTACCACAAAAATGTGGTAACTATATGAGGTGATGCATGTGTTAACTAACTTCGTCGTGATGATCATTTCACAATATACATGTATATCAATCGTCACAATGTGTACCTTATATATATAAAATTTTGTCAATTATATCTCAACAAAATTGGAGGCGAAAACTTTTTTTAAAAGACTAGGAGTGGTCAGTTAGGGGGAGGACCTGACAGAAGCTTAAGGTACTGCTGCCAGTTGGGAGCTACTGAGAGCATTGCTCAAACCAAAATATGATGGGCCGCATTCGAGACCAACAGAGAGAAAGACTGGGGAACAGGAGACATCCCTGTGGACACCAGTGGGTGCCAGGTCGCATTTGCAAGCTGATGTGAGGGGACCAATTTCCCCATAGCATATTAGCCACACACCCTTTGTCCCGTACATCCAGATGGTAGAAAGAGACTATCATTCTTATCAGAGACTATCTGCAATGACTGTTTAATTTATCAATTTACACTAAACTTTAAATCAGAGTGATATTTACTTAAATTCTTTTTCACTAACCAACAGGTGGGAGCTTGTGGGGGAAGTCAATAAGTTATAATAAAACAGAAGAGTTGCACTTTCTGTGAACATCTGAGTTTTGGTGTTAGGGGCATTTGGAACCCTGCTACTCACACAGCAATTTGTTGAGTAACCTTACACATAGCTTTATAGTCTTTATACTCTTGTCCAAGTTGTTCCTTACTACAAATTGCTGAATGTGGAATTGTTGGGTTATAGACTATCACCATATTAAGGTTTTTATATTGTTCCACATAATGGTTATACCAATTTACATTCCACACTCACAGCCCTCCTCCCTCTGTCCCTAATATTATTTCCTTGTTTTTCTTTACATTTTTTGCTAATATGTTTGGCAATATATTATTTAATTTTGCCTGTATTTTAAAAAATTCTTGAAGTGTTCCTCTGCTTGGTGCCCCAGAACTTTTAAATTTATTTTTGAAATATACATACAGGAAAGAATGCAGATCATATGTATGTAGCTCAAAGAGTTACCACAAAGATAATAAATTCCTCCTCCCCTCCCCCTCCATGTCACCAGCCCCTCCTAACCCCCAAAGCAGCCCTTATCCTTTCATCTAACACATAACCTTTCCCATTTTAAAATTTTATAAAAACTAAGCTATACATATGTATTCTGTGATTTTCTTGCTTTATTCATACAACGTTTTGATATTCTTCCATGTTGATGCTCGTAGTTGCAGTTAGTCCATTTTCACTCATTCTGCATAATGTCCCATAGTATGAAGAGAACGCTACTCATTTAGACTATCAACTGCAGAAGGATATTTGTATTGATCCTATGGTTTTTTTCTATTCTAAGTAAAGCTTCCATAAATATTCTTGCACGTGTCTCACAGTGCACATGTGCAAGTTTCTGCAAGGAATATACCCTGTGATTGAATAGCTGGGTCAAAGGGTAAGCAAATGTTCCATTTTATGATACAATGCCAGCTTCCCAAAGACATTGCATCAATTTACACTCCTACCAGCAGTATGTGAATGTTGCCATTATCCCATATCCTTGATAATATGCAATATCATCAGCCTTTTAATTGTTTGTCAATCTGGTGAATGAGAAATTATGTCCCATTGTTTTCTTAATTTATATTTCCCTGATAACTGATGAGATTGAAGACTTTTTCTTGTGTTTATAGATCATTTGTCTATCTTCTATGAAAATCATGTTAATGGATTTTGCCCATTTTTCTAATTAGTAGTTTTGCTTATTCTTTATTGATGATAGGAATTCTTTATATACCTGATACACTAATGTTTTGTAGGCTATGTGTGTGGAAAATACTTTCTTCCAGTTTGAGGATTGTATTTGTCTTCCAAAAGTTTTGGAAGACAAAACTTTTATATTGCCTTTATATTTAGCTCCTTAAGCTACTTGGAATTGATTTTTTATATGGTGTGAGGTAGAGTCCAATGTCATTTTTTTATATTGTGAAAAGTTGTAACTTTCCACTCATGAACTTCGAACTGAACTGCTGTACCTAAAGGCAGTTCTAGGAACTGTGAATAGCAGATAGTTGCAATAAATTCCAAGAAGCAATAAATTCGAAGGAGCAAAATCAGATTTTGAACATGATCACCTTGAACCACAGCTGGCTGACCATAAAAAGGCATCGGAATGTTGAAAAAAGACAAGCTGTATGACCACCCAGCCTCTGAGGCAACCGACTTGCTGTTGCAGTACTTTTCTACTCTGAGCTTTGCCTCAGTAAAAACCAAGTTTCGCTCAAGGAGTCACTCCCTCTTCTGTTCTTCTGACTACAGTAGTTTAGGTAAAGTGCTTACCTTCCTTCACCTCTATCTAGTTTCGGTTTCCATTTTGATGCTATGAATACCCAGTACGCCCAGTACCACTTGGTGTAAGTCTGTCCTTTCCTACTGATTTACCTGTCATATTATCAAGTGTCTAAATATGCATAACTCTGTTTCTAGCCTCTTCTTTCTAGTCCATTGGTCTATTTCTGTGCCTATACCACACTCTTAATTACCATAGCTTTATTAAGGTCTTGCTATCTGCAAGACAGGTCCCCCACTTTGTTCTTCTTTGGCTAGTCTTACTGTTGACAACTCTACACATATTTTGAAATTAGATTGTCAAGTTTCACAAAACATACCTATTGAGATTTTTATCAGGATTGCATTGAATCTTTAGGCCAATTTCAGGAGAACCTACATCTTAATAAAATTAAGCCTTCCAAACCATGAACATGATTTCTCTTTCAATTTTTAGCTCTTCTTCAATGTATGCGGACAGAATTTTATAATTCTCTCCATACAGTACCTATATATGGTTTGATTTGTTCCTAGGTATTTGATCATGTTAGATGTCATAACGAAATGGAGTCTTTTAAAATTATATTTTCTGTGTGTCATTGGTGTATAGAAATACAATTGATTATATGACTGTAGCTAACAACCTTGGTAATAGCATTTATTAATTTTAGTAATTTATCTGTAGGTTTTTAAATATTCTACATAGACAATAATATATCCATTGATAACAACAATTTTGTTTCTGCCCTCCCAGTCTTTATACCATGATACATTTATTTTTGCCTTATTCTGCCGGATAGAACTTATAATACAACACAGAGAAAAGTGGTTATAGAGGCATCTTTGTCTTGTTCAAAATGTTAAAGGAAATACATTCAGCTTTTCAATACTATATTTGTTGTAGGTGTTTTAGATGTTTTACAAATAGTTTTTAAAAATCAGATTAAAGAGGGAATTTTTGTTTGTTTGTTTTGAGACAGAATCTCACTGTCACCCAGGCTGAAGGCTGAAGTACAGTGGCATGATCTCAGCTCACTCCAACCTCCGCCTCCTGGGTTCAAGCGATTCTCTTGCCTCAGTCTCCCAAAGAGCTGGGACTACAGGTGCTTGCCACCTCGTCCAGCTAATTTTTGTATTTTTCATAGAGATCGTTTTTAACCATGTTGGCCAGGCTGTCTCAAACTCCTGACCTCAAGCAATACACCCATCTCGGCCTCCCAAAGTGCTGGGATTACAGGTGTGAGCCACCACGCCCGACTAAAGATGGTTCTTTCTATGCCTAATTTGATAAAAGATTTTTTTTATCATTAATGGATATTGAATTACATTGAATATTTTCCACCTACTGAGATAATATGAGTTTCTCCATAAATATGGTAAATTGGATTAATAAATTTTCTAATGTTAACTAATCTTGAATTTCAGTATCTGAAGTTTTTGGTCCAGTTTGGTTATCTGTAGTTTCTGCTGGATCTCACTCACAGGACTTTGTTTCCTTGATTATTTAGTGATTTATTCGTCTATGGATATGTATGGAATTTAAGGTCTGGTATCAATGAGGACTCCTTCAAAAAGACATGTTTTGCTTTGCCAGGCACCTCGGGGCTCTATCAGTCAAGAAAACACTTGAAGTTAAATTCTCTACTTAAGGTTTGTCAGGTTACTCAGGTAGTGCAACTTTGAGCTGCCAACCAGAGCAAGGGCCAACTTGTACTTATGAATTCTCAGGGCAGGGTTTTCATTAGTCCCTTGTGGTAGATTCAGTTAGTGGTCCCACAGAAAGTAGATTAGTGGTTGCCAGGGACTAGGAATGGGGAGTGACTACTAATGGGGCTGGGGTCTCCGTGGGTAATGAATCTGTTCTGGAATTATGCTACAGTCTGGATATTTGTGTTCCCCCAAATTCCTATGCCGAAACCTAATTATCAATGTAATGGTATTCAGAAGTGGGGCTTTTTAGAGGTGGGGCCTTTGGGATTGAAGAGGCCCACGCAAGCTTGTTTTCCCCCTTCCACCATGTGAGAATTCAGCAAGAGGCCACCTTCTATGAGGAACAGGCCCTCAGCAGACACAGAATCTGCTGGCATCTTAATCTTGCACTTCCAGCCTCTAGAACTGTGAGCCATAAATGCCTGTTGTTTATGAGCTATCCCATTTGTGGTATTTTGTTATGGCAGCCCAAACAGACTAAGACCAATTAGATAGTAGCAATGGTTGCACAATTCTGTGAATATACTAAAAACCACTGAATTTTTCACTTTAAGAGTCTTATGCTCTGATGACTGAGCTAGCTGCACCTGCGAGTTGTTCACTTTAAATGGATGAATTTCACGGTATGCAACTGTTATCTCAATTTTTTAAAAAGTACTTGTTTCATAGGATTGTCATAAAACTAAATGAAAGTATGTAAAATGCACAGTGACTGTATTCAATGAACAGAAGGAAAAAAAAAAGCTAGTGGTCTAATTCTTGACTACTGTAATAGAATTTTAAGTGCATACCCTTGCCCTGGCCTTGTGGTAGGTAGAAAATACTTTCTCGGCCGGGCGCGGTGGCTCAAGCCTGTAATCCCAGCACTTTGGGAGGCCGAGACGGGTGGATCACGACGTCAGGAGATCGAGACCATCCTGGCTAACACAGTGAAACCCTGTCTCTACTAAAAAATACAAAAAAACTAGCCAGGCGAGGTGGCGGGTGCCTGTAGTCCCAGCTACTCGGGAGGTTGAGGCAGGAAAATGGCATAAACCCGGGAGGTGGAGCTTGCAGTGAGCCAAGATCCGGTCACTGCACTCCAGAGCGAGACTCCGTCTCAAAAAAAAAAAAAAAAAAGAAAGAAAAAGAAAATACTGTTTTTTGGCGGAGCAAGATGGCCGAATAGGAACAGCTCCAGTCTCCAACTCCCAGCGCGAGCGACACAGAAGACCGGTGATTTCTGCATTTTCAACTGAGCCTCTGCTGCTGATACCCAGGCAAACAGGGTCTGGAGTGGACCTCAAGCAATCTCCAACAGACCTACAGCTGAGGGTCCTGACTGTTAGAAGGAAAACTATCAAACAGGAAGGACACCTACACCAAAACCCCATCAGTACATCACCATCATCAAAGACCAGAGGCAGATAAAACCACAAAGATGGGGAAAAAGCAGGGCAGAAAAGCTGGAAATTCAAAAAATAAGAGCGCATCTCCCCCGGCAAAGGAGCGCAGCTCATCGCCAGCAATGGATCAAAGCTGGACGGAGAATGACTTTGACGAGATGAGAGAAGAAGGCTTCAGTCCATCAAATTTCTCAGAGCTAAAGGAGGAATTACGTACCCAGCACAAAGAAACTAAAAATCTTGAAAAAAAAAGTGGAAGAATTGATGGCTAGAGTAATTAATGCAGAGAAGGTCATAAACGAAATGAAAGAGATGAAAACCATGACACGAGAAATACGTGACAAATGCACAAGCTTCAGTAACCGACTCAATCAACTGGAAGAAAGAGTATCAGCGATTGAGGATCAAATGAATGAAATGAAGCGAGAAGAGAAACCAAAAGAAAAAAGAAGAAAAAGAAATGAACAAAGCCTGCAAGAAGTATGGGATTATGTAAAAAGACCAAATCTACGTCTGATTGGGGTGCCTGAGAGTGAGGGGGAAAATGGAACCAAGTTGGAAAACACTCTTCAGGATATCATCCAGGAGAACTTCCCCAACCTAGTAGGGCAGGCCAACATTCAAATCCAGGAAATACAGAGAACGCCACAAAGATACTCCTCGAGAAGAGCAACTCCAAGACACATAATTGCCAGATTCACCAAAGTTGAAATGAAGGAAAAAATCTTAAGGGCAGCCAGAGAGAAAGGTCGTGTTACCGACAAAGGGAAGCCCATCAGACTAACAGCAGATCTCTCGGCAGAAACTCTGCAAGCCAGAAGAGAGTGGGGGCCAATATTCAACATTCTTAAAGAAAAGAATTTTAAACCCAGAATTTCATATCCAGCCAAACTAAGTTTCATAAGTGAAGGAGAAATAAAATCCTTTACAGATAAGCAAATGCTTAGAGATTTTGTCACCACTAGGCCTGCCTTACAAGAGACCCTGAAGGAAGCACTAAACATGGAAAGGAACAACCGGTACCAGCCATTGCAAAAACATGCCAAAATGTAAAGACCATCGAGGCTAGGAAGAAACTGCATCAACTAACGAGCAAAATAACCAGTTAATATCATAATGGCAGGATCAAGTTCACACATAACAATCTTAACCTTAAATGTAAATGGACTAAATGCTCCAATTAAAAGACACAGACTGGCAAACTGGATAAACAGTCAAGACCCATCAGTCTGCTGTATTCAGGAGACCCATCTCACACGCAGAGACATACATAGGCTCAAAATAAAGGGATGGAGGAAGATTTACCAAGCAAATGGAGAACAAAAAAAAGCGGGGGTTGCAATACTAGTCTCTGATAAAACAGACTTTAAACCATTAAAGATCAAAAGAGACAAAGAAGGCCATTACATAATGGTAAAGGGATCAATTCAACAGGAAGAGCTAACTATCCTAAATATATATGCACCCAATACAGGAGCACCCAGATTCATAAAGCAAGTCCTTAGAGACTTACAAAGAGACTTAGACTCCCATACAATAATAATGGGAGACTTCAACACTCCACTGTCAACATTAGACAGATCAACGAGACAGAAAGTTAACAAGGATATCCAGGAATTGAACTCATCTCTGCAGCAAGCAGACCTAATAGACATCTATAGAACTCTCCACCCCAAATCAACAGAATATACATTCTTCTCAGCACCACATCGTACTTACTCCAAAATCGACCACGTAATTGGAAGTAAAGCACTCCTCAGCAAATGTACAAGAACAGAAATTGTAACAAACTGTCTCTCAGACCACAGTGCAATCAAACTAGAACTCAGGACTAAGAAACTCAATCAAAACCGCTCAACTACATGGAAACCGAACAACCTGCTCCTGAATGACTACTGGGTACAAAACGAAATGAAGGCAGAAATAAAGATGTTCTTTGAAACCAATGAGAACAAAGATACAACATACCAGAATCTCTGGGACACATTTAAAGCAGTGTGTAGAGGGAAATTTATAGCACTAAACGCCCACAAGAGAAAGCAGGAAAGATCTAAAATTGACACTCTAACATTGCAATTAAAAGAACTAGAGAAGCAAGAGCAAACACATTCGAAAGCTAGCAGAAGGCAAGAAATAACCAAGATCAGAGCAGAACTGAAGGAGATAGAGACACAAAAAACCCTCCAAAAAAATCAATGAATCCAGGAGTTTGTTTTTTGAAAAGATCAACAAAATTGACAGACCACTAGCAAGACTAATAAAGAAGAAAAGAGAGAAGAATCAAATCGATGCAATTAAAAATGATAAAGGGGATATCACCACCGACCCCACAGAAATACAAACTACCATCCGAGAATACTATAAACACCTCTATGCAAATAAACTGGAAAATCTAGAAGAAATGGATAATTTCCTGGACACTTACACTCTTCCAAGACTAAACCAGGAAGAAGTTGAATCCCTGAATAGACCAATAGCAGGCTCTGAAATTGAGGCAATAATTAATAGCCTACCAACCAAAAAAAGTCCAGGACCAGATGGATTCACAGCTGAATTCTACCAGAGGTACAAGGAGGAGTTGGTACCATTCCTTCTGAAACTATTCCAATCAATAGAAAAAGAGGGAATCCTCCCTAACTCATTTTATGAGGCCAACATCATCCTGATACCAAAGCCTGGCAGAGACACAACAAAAAAAGAGAATTTTAGACCAATATCCCTGATGAACATCGATGCAAAAATCCTCAATAAAATACTGGCAAACCGGATTCAGCAACACATCAAAAAGCTTATCCACCATGCTCAAGTGGGCTTCATCCCTGGGATGCAAGGCTGGTTCAACATTCGCAAATCAATAAACATAATCCGGCATATAAACAGAACCAAAGACAAGAACCACATGATTATCTCAATAGATGCAGAAAAGGCTTTTGACAAAATTCAACAGCCCTTCATGCTAAAAACGCTCAATAAATTCGGTATTGATGGAACGTACCTCAAAATAATAAGAGCTATTTATGACAAACCCACAGCCAATATCATACTGAATGGGCAAAAACTGGAAACATTCCCTTTGAAAACTGGCACAAGACAGGGATGCCCTCTCTCACCACTCCTATTCAACATAGTGTTGGAAGTTCTGGCTAGGGCAATTAGGCAAGAGAAAGAAATCAAGGGTATTCAGTTAGGAAAAGAAGAAGTCAAATTGTCCCTGTTTGCAGATGACATGATTGTATATTTAGAAAACCCCATTGTCTCAGCCCAAAATCTCCTTAAGCTGATAAGCAACTTCAGCAAAGTCTCAGGATACAAAATTAATGTGCAAAAATCGCAAGCATTCTTATACACCAGTAACAGACAAACAGAGAGCCAAATCAGGAATGAACTTCCATTCACAATTGCTTCAAAGAGAATAAAATACCTAGGAATCCAACTTACAAGGGATGTAAAGGACCTCTTCAAGGAGAACTACAAACCACTGCTCAGTGAAATAAAAGAGGACACAAACAAATGGAAGAACATACCATGCTCATGGATAGGAAGAATCAATATCGTGAAAATGGCCATACTGCCCAAGGTAATTTATAGATTCAATGCCATCCCCATCAAGCTACAAATGAGTTTCTTCACAGAATTGGAAAAAACTGCTTTAAAGTTCATATGGAACCAAAAAAGAGCCCGCATCTCCAAGACAATCCTAAGTCAAAAGAACAAAGCTGGAGGCATCACGCTACCTGACTTCAAACTATACTACAAGGCTACAGTAACCAAAACAGCATGGTACTGGTACCAAAACAGAGATATAGACCAACGGAACAGAACAGAGTCCTCAGAAATAATACCACACATCTCCAGCCATCTGATCTTTGACAAACCTGAGAGAAACAAGAAATGGGGAAAGGATTCCCTATTTAATAAATGGTGCTGGGAAAATTGGCTAGCCATAAGTAGAAAGCTGAAACTGGATCCTTTCCTTACTCCTTATACGAAAATTAATTCAAGATGGATTAGAGACTTAAATGTTAGACCTAATACCATAAAAATCCTAGAGGAAAACCTAGGTAGTACCATTCAGGACATAGGCATGGGCAAAGACTTCATGTCTAAAACACCAAAAGCAACGGCAGCAAAAGCCAAAATTGACAAATGGGATCTCATTAAACTAAAGAGCTTCTGCACAGCAAAAGAAACTACCATCAGAGTGAACAGGCAACCTACAGAATGGGAGAAAATTTTTGCAATCTACTCATCTGACAAAGGGCTAATATCCAGAACCTACAAAGAACTCAAACAAATTTACAAGAAAAAAACAAACAACCCCATCAAAAAGTGGGCAAAGGATATGAACAGACATTTCTCAAAAGAAGACATTCATACAGCCAACAGACACATGAAAAAATGCTCATCATCACTGGCCATCAGAGAAATGCAAATCAAAACCACAATGAGATACCATCTCACACCAGTTAGAATGGCGATCATTAAAAAGTCAGGAAACAACAGGTGCTGGAGAGGATGTGGAGAAGTAGGAACACTTTTACACTGTGGGTGGGATTGTAAACTAGTTCAACCATTATGGAAAACAGTATGACGATTCCTCAAGGATCTAGAACTAGATGTACCATATGACCCAGCCATCCCATTACTGGGTATATACCCAAAGGATTATAAATTATGCTGCTATAAAGACACATGCACACGTATGTTTATTGCGGCACTATTCACAATAGCAAAGACTTGGAACCAACCCAAATGTCCATCAGTGACAGACTGGATTAAGAAAACGTGGCACATATACACCATGGAATACTATGCAGCCATAAAAAAAGGATGAGTTTGTGTCCTTTGTAGGGACATGGATGCAGCTGGAAACCATCATTCTTAGCAAACTATCACAAGAACACAAAACCAAACACCGCATGTTCTCACTCATAGGTGGGAACTGAACAATGAGATCACTTGGACTCAGGAAGGGGAACATCACACACTGGGGCCTATCATGGGGAGGAGGGAGGGGGGAGGGATTGCATTGGGAGTTATACCTGATGTAAATGACGAGTTGATGGGTGCTGATGAGTTGATGGGTGCAGCACAGCAACATGGCACAAGTATACATATGTAACAAACCTGCACATTATGCACATGTACCCTACAACTTAAAGTATAATAATAATAAATAAATTTAAAAAAAAAAAACTTTCTCACTCCTTGACGGTGGGCTTAGTCATGTGACTTCCTTTGGCCATGACTGTATTCAAGAATGTGTTAATATATTTTAACTAGCATTTTCAGTTGTTTTCACCAACAAAGTCATCCAGGTACCTGGTCTGCCATGGTGCCAGAAATTGCCTTTTTTTTTTTTTTTTTTTTTTTTTTGCATTATTTCAATCTGTATTTCAAATTACCAGTGTGGTATCTTTTTCTGTACTTTTATTTGTATTCCTTTCTATTTCTCATTTTTTATATTGCCTGTTCATAAGTCTGTTGGTGCTTTTCATTATTTATTTTAAAGAGTTCTTTTAAAATATTTTTATTTTTTATTTCAAAATTATTTGGGTAGAGGTGGTTTTTAGTTACATGGATAAGTTCTTTAGTGGTAATTTCTGAGATTTTGGTGCACCCATCACCTCAGCAGTGTACACTGCACCCAATGTGTAGTCTTTTGTCCCTCATCTCCCTCCCACCCTTTCCCCTGAGTCTCCAAAGTCCATTGTATAATTCTTATGCCATTTGTCCTCATAGCTTAGCTCCCACTTATAAGTGAGAACATACGATATTTGGTTTTCCATTCCTAAGTTATTTCACTTAGAATAATGGTCTCCAACTCCATCTGTGGGTTGCCATTATTTTGTTCTTTTTTATGGCTGAATAGTATTCCATAGTATAATATATATATACCACACTTTCTTTATCCACTCATTGGTTGATGGGCATTTGACTGGTTCCACATCTTTGCAATTGCAAATTGTGCTGCTATAAATATGCGTGTGCAAGTGTCTTTTTCACATAATGACTTATTTTCCTCTGGGTAGATATCCAGTAGTGGAACTGCTGGATTAAATGGTAGTTCTACCTCTAGTTCTTTAAGGAATCTTGGTACTGTTTTCCACAGTGGTTGTACTAGTTTACATTCCCACCAGCAATGTAAAAGTCTTCTCTTTTCACCACATTCACACCAATATCTATTCTTTTTTTATTTTTTTATTATGGCCATTCTTGCAGGAGTAAGGTGGTATCTCATCATGGTTTTAATTTGCATTTCACTGATAATTGGTGATGTTGAACAGTTTTTCATATGTTTATTGGCCATTTGTATATTTTCTTTTGAGAATTGTCTATTCATTCCTTTGCCCACTTTTTGATGGGGTTATTTTTTTCTTGCTAATTTGTTTGAGTTCCTTGTAGATTCTGGATATTAGTCCTTTGTCGTTAGATGTATTGTTTGCAAATATTTTCTCTCATTCTGTGGGTTGTCTGTTTACTCTGCTGATTATTTCTTTTGCTGTGCAGAGGCTTTTCAGTTTAATCAGGTCCCACCTATTTATTTTTGTTTTTGTTGCATTTGCTTTTGGGTTCTTGGTCACGAACTCTTTGCCTAAGCCAATGTCTAGAAGAGCCTTACCAATGTTATCTCCTAGAATTTTTATGGTTTCAGGTGTTAGATTTAAATCTTAGATCCATCTGGAGTTGATTTTTGTACAAGGCAAGGGATGAGGATCCAGTTTCAATTGTCTACATGTGGCTTGCCAATTTTCCCAGCACCATTCATTGAACAGGGTGTCCTTTCCCCATTTTATGTTTTTGTTTGTTAGGTCAGAGATCAGTTGTTTGTATTTGGCTTTATTTCTGGGTTCTCTATTTTGTTCCATTGGTCTACATGCCTATTTTTATAGCAGTACCACGCTGCTTTGGTAACTATGGCCTTGTAGTATAGTTTGAAGTCAGGTAATGTGACCTTAGATTATCTATTTGTGCTGTTTTAGACTTTTTGATTTGGCATTTAATGCTATGAACCTTCCTCTTAGTGCTGCTTTTGCTGTATCCCAGAGGTTTTGATAAGTTGTGTCCCTGTTACTGTTCAGTTCAAATACATTTTTAATTTCTATCTTGATCTCATTGTTGACCCAAAGATCATTCAAGAGCAGATTATTTAATGTCCATGTATTTGTATAGAAAAAGTCCTATCCTGAGGGTCCGTTTTCTGAGGCCACCCCATTTCTGACACCTGTTTTCTTAGCCTACGTTCAGCAGAAAGCAAAGCCTGGAGCAAAACATATGTGGTAAAGCTTTAGTGAAGGATGCAATCCCATGGGTGTAAGAGTGAAGGAATAAATGAAGTGAGGTAGGGAAGGATGGAAATAAAATATACTTTGGTGTGCTACTGAGTTCGCCACTGTTACTCAAGAAAACACACCTTGTTTCACAGTCTTCCTGAATGCTTCTAGACGAGTTGTATAGAATCACAGCATCTTGAAATGGTTGAGGAAAGGAATTGATCTGCCTACAGGTGTTTGTCTCATTTCTGTCAGTGGTCAAAGTTCACCCTATTGGGTGTTTGTTAGTTTCCTCACACCTCTGAGTTGTTGTGTTACCTTGGTCCTGGTAGTCAGTAGGAAAGCCAGATCCCACACACCACAGTTCAATCCTGAGTCCAAAAGTGGTAGGAGTCATCAGAGCCTCCATGGATCTGGTCAGGATGAGCTTGAGTGCAGAAGCTTCTGCTGCAGTGAGTGCAGTAGAGGACATTTCAGAACCCAGCCCTCACTTTAGAAAAGTGAAGGAGTCAGAAATGTCAGGAGATGTGAAAAAGGCAGTGGCAGTCAGGGATTTCCATTGATCAAGTGCCTGATGGCCTGGGAAGTAGATAAGGCTGAGAAAATATGGAAGGAGTATAAATTGGAGCAAGGTCATGCATACTATGGTTTTCATACCTGGACAAACAAGGCAACTCTAGTCCTGAATATTTTGCAGATGCACAGAGGGAGACCTTACAGACCAAACTGGGAATAGTTGTTCCCTCTAGGAGTAGAATTGCTGGCTCAGAGGGTAGATGTATGTTCAACTGTAAGAGATAATGGAAACCCATTTTCCTTACAACTGGTACCAGTTTAGACTCCCACCAGCAGTATTCAACAAATCATATGGATTTACATCTTCCCCAACACTTGATACTGTTAGACTTTTAAATTTTTGACAACTGAATGGGTGAACAGTGGTATTTCATTGTAGTTTTGCTTTGCATTTTCCTGATCACTAATGATGTCGAACATCTCTTTATATGTTTATTGGCCATATGTGTCTCTCCGTTGGTGAAATGTCTATTCATGTGTTTTGCCCACTTCTTTACTGGATTGTGTTTTTCTTAATAATTTGTAGTCCTTTATATATTCACAATTGGAATTCCTTGCCACTTATCTGTATTGAAAATATTTTCCCCCAATGCACAGCTGTGTTTTTTGCTCTTTATGGTGTCTTCATAAATTAAAATTCTTAAAGTCAAAGTTACCACTGTTCCATTCTATGGTCAATGGTTTGTCCACATTGTTTAGAAATCTGTATCCCAAAGTCTAAAAGTTTCTTGATTATGTTTCCTGTCAAGAGCTTTAAGGGTATGTTTTTGACATTTAATTCCTTAATCCATCTGGAATAGATTATTATTATTTTCCATATCACATGAATGAGGGTTCGAATTTCATCTTTTCCAATATAAATAACCATTTTCCACCATCAGTTAATAAAATGTCCCTGTTTACTTACCTAACATGCCACTTCTATCATATACCACATTTCTATACTGGCATGGATGGGTTTCTGGGTTCTCTATTCTACGCCATTGCTCAGTTAGTCTATCCGTGCATCAATATCACAGTGTTAACTTCAATCTCTACCCCGCCCCCGCCTCGTTCGTTTAGCGTGATCTTGTGGAAGGGAACCGTCATTCACATGAGTTCAGCCTCTTTGTGGAGAAAACTGGGCAATGCAGCTCTAAACTGTTGCCCTTGGATTTTCTCCTCTTGGCTATGAGCTCCTCCTTCCCAGGAAGCTTTGAGGAAGGTCAGAATAAGATTACATGTAGTGATGAACTGCTTCTAATACTGTGAGGCTACTAGCTTGGGGTAGGGGACCAAGAGCCCTACAAGTCCATTACATGTTTGTTTTGTTCAGAAAGCCTTCCATCACTGTGACTGGTGTTTGAATGTCTCCAACGCGTTAGGATGCTAAGGAATTCTCCTCTACGGTTCCTAAGGAATGTTTGCTCCCTTTGCTTTCGCTGAGCCGGAAAAATTTTGTGGCATTTACAGCAGGAGATCTGCCCTAAGTAAAAACAGTTTGGTTTTGAAGGCAGTAAGATGTTTCATCATCGAACAGCATACAGCAATTAAATGACAGGGTGCAGCAGCACAGGAGCCTTAAAGGCATTTTCGCAATGTCCAGATCTCAAAGGGTAATGCTGCGC